>NC_057813.1:296058753-296189945 GCF_018294505.1 Triticum aestivum
TTAATGCGGAGGAATCCTAGAGATTCCGGTGAGTCTTCGAGTGGTTGAACAGTCTCTCGCTGTATCATGACAGTCGGTTTTTGGCTTTCTCTACTGAGGTGCTCATCCGGAATAACCAGGGCACAATCGCAGTAGTTCTCCTTTGGCCGCCTTAGCCGATAATAACGGAACGTAAGGCGTCAAACCCAGGAGCCGGGCAAACCCAACATTTGACCAAAGACATGATTCGGAGCCGATGCATATAAGGCCAAACTCGTGATGCCGAACACTCCCGAGGGTATTCGGTCTTTGTAAAAGAAAATAGGCTGACGAGAGCCTATTATAAGCCCTAAATTTCCAGGTACGTGCGATTTAATCTATCGTGGCAAAATGCCAATAACGGCAGTATCCTCTGTGGGTATGGAACCCATGGGATGGTTAAACAACAAGAGGCAGTAGAAAAGGTTTACACATGGGCTTAATCTAAAAAGAAACCTGTTGAACGGGGCCCTGCTGCACGTCTGCGCCTTTGTCTCCGTTATGCCGTATCCTGGAAGGGTATCGCGCGAATGTTGTCTGTGGAAAAAAGAAAACTCGTAGGAGAATACAATGTAAGTATGCGATTGATAATAAAAGTGTAAGATGTTGGCCTGCCAGTAAGGTTGAGCCAGCTGTGGGGCTACATTAAATATATACAGCCCCTAGTATCCGCTATGGGATTACATGTACGGTGCCCCGGTTCAGTTTTATCTGGGCTACCGGACTCGTCTAACCGTGTCTGTGGTCGTAATAACCAGTCATTTTTTTGATATTGGAGGTCGCTTACAGTCCGGCCGCCAGGGCTGTCGCGTGTTCCTCTGCGCGTGAGGAGCGCTCTATGATTCCGTTAACAGTGATGACGCCACGTGGACCGGGCATCTTGAGTGTAAGGTAGCCATAGTGCGGCAATGCATTGAAGCGGGCGAAGGTCATTCTTCCAAGAAATGTGTGATAGCTGCTTTGGAAGGGTGCGATGGTGAAGAGTAGTTCTTCGCTTCTGGAGTTGCCTGGGGAGCCGAATGTTACTTCCAGCATGACGGAGCCCCTGCAGTAGGCTTCAACGCCTGGTATCACCCCTTCAAAGGCGGTGTTGCTTTGGCTAATTCTGGATGGGTTTATCCCCATTCTGTGGACAGTGTCCTCGTATATTAAATTGAGACTACTACCGCCGTCCATGAGGACACAAGTGAGATGGTATCCGTCGATTATTGGGTCAAGCACCAAGGCCTGTGATCCTCCGCACCGAATACTAGTTCGGCCGTCCATGTGATCGAAAGTGATAGGACGAGACATCCAGTAGTCAGATGTGGGTACGATGGGCTCTACATCATGCGTGTCTCTGAGCGCGAGTCCATGCCTTCTCATGAATGTGTGAGTTGCGTGGATCATGTTTAATGTTTTAACCTCTGCTAGGAATTTTTTCTGTCCCCTAGTGTTCGGCTGGCGAGGTTCATCCTCGTCCTCACCTGGTGTTTCCCTCCCCTTGTGTTCGGCATTTAATTTGCCGGCCTGCTTGAAAACCCAGCATTCTCTATGTGTGTGGTTCGCAGGTTTCTCGGGGGTGCCATGGATTTGGCATAGTCTGTCCAGGACTCTGTTCAGACCGGACAGTCCTTCTTTACTGCGCTTAAATGGCTTCTTTTGCTGATCAGGTCGAGAGCCCCTGAATCCGGCATTGACCATTGTGTTGTCCAGGCTCTCTTCCTTGTTTTGGCGTTTGTGTTTATTACACCGTGGCTTCCCGTTGCCATCCCTTATTTCTTATGTGTTGGGGTCGCTGGTGCCTTTACGGTCTAGCCAGCTATCTTCACCCGCGCAAAAGCGGGTCATAAGGCCTGTTAAGGCTACCATTTTCCTTGGCTTTTCTTGGCCGAGGTACCGGGCGAGCCACTCGTCGCGGATGCTGTGTTTGAATGCTGCTAAGGCTTCGGCGTCCGGACAATCTAAAATTTGATTCTTCTTAGTGAGGAATCTGTTCCAAAGCTTGTGGGCAGACTCTCCGGGCTGTTGGGTTATGTGACTTAGATCGTCTGCTTCCGGAGGCCGGACATAAGTCCCTTGAAAGTTGGCCCTAAAAGCGTCCTCGAGTTCCTCCCAACTCCCGATTGAATTTTCGGGGAGGCTTTTCAACCAGTGTCGAGCTGGTCCCTTCAGCTTGAGGGGGAGGTATTTGATGGCGTGGAGGTCATCCCCATGAGCCATGTGAATATGCAGGATCAAATCCTCGATCCAGACCCCTAGGTTTGTCGTTCCGTCGTATGCCTCTATGTTCACAGGTTTAAAGCCTTGTGGGAATTCTTGGTCCAGTACTTCTTTGGTGAAGCACAGGGGGTGAGCAGCCCCTCTGTATCTGGGCGCGTTGTGGCATGCAGTCGGCTATTGTTGTGTCTGGTGTTTATTCCGAACTGGTATTTGGCTTGTGTTTGGGTGACCATAGTCCCTCGCCGGGATGTGTCCTTTAGATCCGTAGATGGACATGGCTACCCCGGCCTTCTTATCCAGATGCTCACGTAGATCGTGCGCGGCGTCAGTAGCCATTCTGTTGTGGTTTTGAAGTGATACGTCTGGTCTCTTGGTCATATTATTCTTTGGTGGAACGGCCTCGTCGTCGAATTCTGGCAGTAGTTTGCGTTTTGGATAGCTTTTTGTATGATGATTGTCGCCATACCTTTCTTCAGTGTCTAGCACTTTATTCCATCTACGACTGAGTGTTTCCTATGCGGCTTTGAGCCGTTGCTTCTGCTTCTTTAGACTTCTCGCTGTGGCCATAAGCTTTCAGTGGAGGTTGTCTCGTTCCACGTGTTCGTCTGGAATGATGAATGCATCATCGTCCGGACTGTGTTCCTGTCCTGGGGCGGTTTCATGAGCTCGTCCCTCTAGATCATTGTGATCGGGTGTTTGCTCCGAACTTGGTTTTGCGTGACCTGGCTCGTCCTGCTCCATCGCTGGGTCCATGTGGTTGTTATTGCCTTCGGGGTTTACTGGTATGTCAATCCTTCTTGCGCTCTTGTTGCTATTTTTACTGTTACTGGACTTTGAGCGGCGTCTGCACCGCCGTTTTCGCTTTTGTCCGGGTGTTTTATCTTCTGGATTATCGTCGTCGTCCTTCTTAGGCATATCCACCATGTATATATCGTGTGACAAGGTAGCAGTCCCGCGTCCCAGAGATTCTCAAGCTTCTCCTGCATCGTTGTCCATACCATCGATGTCTTCGGAGTTGAAGTCAAGAATGCCGGTTAAATCATCGATCTTGGCAATGAAGTGGGTGGTGGGTGGGCAACAAATTCCTTCATCGCCTGCTTCCCACTCAAGCCCGACATAGTTCGGCCGAGAGCCTCCTGACAAAGAGAGAGACTTTAATGAGTTCAGCATGTCGCCAAAAGGCGAGTGCTAGAAGATATCCGCAGCGGTAAACTCCATTACCGGAGCCCAACCTTGCTCAACTGGCTCGAGGGTATGCAGACCGCGAACAACAACCGGATACGAGTTCGGGGGCCCGGGGTCACAGGCCTCCACAGAGGTGAGGCCTATGTTCGGCTCCAACACCGATGAGGATGCGACCTGTGAGGCAGGGTCCACCCCTCCATCCTTAGGCAATGCAACCTGCTCCAGATTTGGATCCGGGGCTACTGCGGGGGTGATATCCCGAGCATTGTTCGACAACAGGTTTAAGTCGTGCTCGTCGTGACTGTCCCTGCTCCTGGCACAGGCCAGGTTCCATCGAAGATCAAGTCTCCGCGGATATCGGCCGTGTAGTTCAGGTTTCTGAACCTGACCTGATGGCCGGGGGCGTAGCTACCGATCTGCTCCAGATGGCCAAGCGAATTGGCCCATAGTGCGAAGCCGCCGAACACAAAGATCTGTCCGAGGAGAAAAGTCTCACCCTGGACCGTGTTGTTGACGATTGAAGGCGCCATCAAGCCTCGAAGCGATGACACAGAGGAACTCTCAACGAAAGCACCAATGTCGGTGTCAAAACCGGCGGATCCCGGGTAGGGGGCCCGATCTGTGTGTCTTAGGCTGATGGTAACAGGAAGCAAGGGACACAATGTTTACCCAGGTTCGGGCCCTCTCGATGGGGGTAAAATCCTACTTTCTGCTTGATTAATATTGAAGATATGAGTAGTACAAGAGTAGATCTACCACGAGATCGTAGAGGCTAAACCCTAGAAGCTAGCCTATGATGGTATGATTGTAAATGTGATCGGCCTTCTAAGGACCATCCTCTCCGGTTTATATAGATACCGGAGAGGGCTAGGGTTTACACGGAGTCGGTTACAAGAAAGGAAAAACAATATCCGAATCACCAAGCTTGTCTTCCACGCAAAGGAGAGTCCCATCTGGACACGAGCCGGAGCCTTGAGTCTTGTATCTTCATGCTTTAATAGTCCGGACGATGTATATAGTCCGGCTGTCCGGATACCCCCTAATCCAGGACTCCCTTAGTGGGCGACCCCGAGGTGTCGTCACGGAGGAGTCCAGATTTGCCAAGGCCAGAAGCTAATACTTCGTCCGCCCTGAGCCCGGAGCGTTCGGCTCCCATGGGGGGCGACAAGAAGGGTCCGGCACAGTTCGGCGACCGGACGGACACGCTGACGGGCCTTCTGGAGCAAGTTGCACTCTCGGAGGATCACCGTTCATTAATGAGCACGGTGCTTGAGAATATTTCATCCGCCACAAGCGGGTTGAACAAAGCTTTTACGAGCCTGCCCAAAGGCTTTGAGGTATGTAATGAAATACACAATTTTTGGTTGTGGCGCACACGCTAGGTGTGCTCCGTATAGATAGTAACCCCTAAGACTCTGGTTGCCAGCCCTAGGCGGCAAACGGAGGATCACATTGTTAAGTAATGATCGCACTGTATTCATGCGCATGTGGCTAAGGGTCCGGCGGCCGACCGGTCCATTGAAGTCGCCGAACTAAGGCGACAGATTGAAGTTGTGGATGCCGACATCACACTTGTGAACGAGCGGCTTAATGATTCATAGAGTATGTGCTCTATTTTCCTTGTTTTTATAGGAAATATTAAGAGGAGCATAATGTTAATGTGATATGCTTTGACTGCAGGCGGAGCTGCTACCGTGGAGGCCTTGAGGGCGGAGCTTGCCCTAGCCAAGGAACAAACCCGGGCTAGCAATGCGGCTGCCCTAAAGGCGACCGAAGACTTGAGAGCCGAATAGGCTGCTCATCGCCGAAGCAAAGATAAAATAGCCGAGATGGCTGTGGATCTAAAAAACGCTGCCAACCGGTATGAGCTCCTGGAAAAGGAGAATCATGCGAAGTCGGCTGACCTGAAGAAGGCCCTTGATGCGGCCAAGGAGACGCGTTCCGAAATTAGGGATGGGCGGGAGGAGCTTTGACAGGCCAGAGAAATCGCGGCTGGAAGCCCCTCTTTGTTGCGGATGAAGTTCTTAGATCCAAAGTACGCTCCTCTGGATCGGCGCTGGAGCGCTGCAGACGCATATGCGGATCTGGCAAAAAGTATGGATGATGCGACCAAGTTTATCGAGGATAAAAAAGATAGTGCAGTAGAAAGGCTATTCTGGTCGCAATTCAGTGCTCCAACGCGCCCGTTGCCATTGAGTGAAAGGATGGCCGCTGTGGCCGAGCTCCATAGGTTGTCCAGTCTTACAATGAGGTCTGTAATAGACCATCTATGGCCGAAGGGGCCGAAGCCGGATAGTTATTTTGGTTTAGTGCAACAATTCCTTGGCGCCGTATCACGAATCGATGCCATGAAGAGGTCGGCATGCATAGAGGGTACGCGGATGGCTCTTGCCCATGTTAAAACATATTGGGCAGATATGGAGGCCACCATCATTGCAGCCCAGAATCCGGCGGGAAGCCAGGATCCGACCGAGCACTACTTGGAGCAGGTAACAGAAGGTGCTCATTTGATAGAGGCTCAGTGCTCGACGAATGTCATGTTCGAGTGACGAATCGTTTCATTGCAAAAACAATTGTATTTTAATTACAGAGGCTATGTTTATACTTTCGCCCGAAAGTGTTATTGTGCCTCCTGTGCGGCCGTTTGATGTGTATATAACCTGAAAGTTAGTAGTCATTGGCTTCAGCCCCCACGCATATAATGCGGGGGTGTTCGAAAAAATGTGCGTAATCACACTTGATCCAACGTCTTGGTCCATTAAGGAGGTGATCGCACGTCGAACTAGGCAAACGGGCTATATAGCTTTAACACTTTCACTTAGTCATAGGAGTTTGCGGTGGGGCTACTATGTAGCCCCTGGTACCTTCGCGTGCATCCGGATACGGGCGCATGTGTACATGACTGGGAAATGGTCCTTCGTTAATGCGGAAGAATCCTAATGATTTCGATGAGTCCTCGAGTGGTTGACCAGTCTCTCGCTATATCATGACATTCAGCTTTCGGCTTTCTCTACTGAGGTGCTCATCCGGAATAACCAGGGCACAATCGCAGTAGTTCTCCTTTGGACGCCTTAGCCGATAGAAGCAGAACGTAAGGCGGCAAACCCAGGAGCCGGGCAAACCCAACATTTGACCAAAGACATGATTTGGAGCTGATGCATATAGGGCCTAACTCGTGACGCCGAACACTCCCGAAGGTATTCGGACTTTATAGCATATACTAGGCTGAGTAGCACCCTTGATTATGAACCCTGTATTTCCAGGTACGTGCATTAGTCTGTCGTGGTGAAATGCCAATAACGCCAGTATCCCCTCTTGGTGTATTGAGTACCCATGGGATGTCAAGCAACAAGAGACAATAAAGAAGGTTTACACAAGGGCTTAATCTAAAGAGAAACCTTTGAGCAGGGCCCTGCTACACGTCTGCGCCTTTGTCTCCGTTGTGCTGTGTCCTGGGAGGGTATCACATGAATGGTGTCTGTAAAAAGGAAAACTCATGTAAAAGAGTATGACGTAAGCATGCGAAGAGTTGGTTATTATCAGTGCATAGTATAAGTGTAAGACATTGGCCTGTTAATAAGGTCAAGCCAAAAGGTGGGCTTTATTGCATGTTTGCAGCCCCTGGTGCCCTCTATGGCGTTACGTGTGTAGCACCCAGCTCAGGTTTATCTGGGCTGTTACCGACGATGGTGTGCCAAACTCGTCTAACCGTGTTCGTGGTCTTAATGACCGGTCGAGCGTTCTGATAGGAGAGGCCGCTTAGTGTCCGGCTGCTAGAGCCGTCGCATACGCTTCCGCACGTAAGGAACGCTCTGTATTTCCGCTAACGGTGATGACGCCACGTGGACCGGGCATATTGAGTTTAAGGTAGGTGTAGTGCGGTACTGCGTTGCAGCGAGCGAAGGCCATTCTTCCGAGCAATGCATGATAACCACTTCGGAGGGGAGCGATGGTGAAGAGTAATTCTTCGCTTCTGAAGTTGTTTGGAGAACCGAATGTCACCTCTAATACGAAGGAGCCCCTGCAGCGGGCCTCAACGCCTGTTATCACCCCTTCAAAGGTGGTGTTACTTTGGCTGATTCTGGATGGGTCTATCCCCATCCTGCGGACAGTGTCCTGGTATATTAGATTGAGACTACTGCCGCCATCCATGAGGACACGAGTGAGATGGTATCTGTCAATTATTGGGTCGAGCACCAAGGCAGCCGATCCCCTGTGCCGCATACTAGTCGGGTAGTCCCTGTGATCAAAGGTGATCGGGCAGGCCGACCAGGGGTTAAGTTTGGGGGCGATGGGCTCTACAGCATATGCGTCTCTGTGCGCGCGTTTGCACCTTCTCTTGGGTATGTGAGTCGTGTAGATCATGTTTACTGTTTTTACCTCTGGTGGGAATTTTTTATGTCCCCAGTGTTCGGCTGGCGAGGCTCATCCTCGTCTTCACTTGGTGTTTCCGTTCCCTTGTGTTCGGCATTTAACTTGCCGGCCTGCTTAAAGACCCAACATTCTCTGTGAGTGTGGTTCGCTGGTTTTTCGGGGGTGCCATGAATTTGGCACAGTCTGTCCAAGACTTTTTCAGGCCGGACGGTCCCTCTTTGCTGCCTTTAAATGGCTTCTTTTGATGACCGGGTCAAGAGCCCCTGAATCCGGCGTTGAACGCTGTGTTGTCCGGACTTTCTTCCTTGTTTCGACGCTTGTTTTTATTGCGTCGTGGCTTCCCGTTGCCATCCCTGATTTCGGATGTGCCTGGGTCGCTGGTTCCTCTACGGGCGAACTAGCTGTCTTCACTCGCGCAAAAGCGGGTCATAAGGATTGTTAAGGCTGCCATTGTCCTCGGCTTTTCGTGGCCGAGGTGTCTGGCGAGCCAGTCATCCCGGATACTGTGCTTGAAGGCCGCTAGGGCTTCGGCATCTGGACAATCAACAATTTGATTCTTCTTAGTGAGGAATCTATTCCAAAGCTTGCGGGTGGACTCACCGGGCTGTTGAATTATGTGACTTAAATCGTCAGCGTCCGGAGGTCGGACATAGGTTCCTTGAAAATTGGCCCTGAGAGCGTCCTCAAGTTCCTCCCAACTTCCGATTGAATTTTCGAGGAGGCTTTTCAACCAGTGCCGAGCTGGTCCCTTCAACTTGAGGGGAAGGTATTTGATGGCGTGGAGGTCGTCCCCACGAGCGATATGGATATGAAGGATAAAATCCTCAATCCAGACCCCGGGGTCTGACGTTCCGTCATATGCTACTATGTTCACGGGTTTAAAACCATGTGGGAATTCGTGGTCCAGTACCTCTTCGGTGAAGCACAGAGGGTGAGCAGCCCCTCTGTATCTGGACATGTTGTGGCATGCTGTCGACTATTGTTGTGTCCGGTGCTGATTCCAAACTGGTATTCGATCTGTTTAGTCGTTTTGGTGACCGTAATCCTGCGCCGGAGCGTGTCCTCTAGATCCATAGATGGACCTGGTCACGCTAGCCTTTTTGTCCAGGACCTCACGTAAATCATGTGTGGCGTCAGAAGCTGCTCTATTTCGGTTATGACGTGGTTGGTTCGGCCTATTGGCCGTATTGTTCTTCGGCGGAATGGCCTCATCGTCGAATTCTGGCAGCAGCTTGCGCTTTGGGTAGCTCTTTGTGTGGCGATCGTCGCTGTATTTTTCTTCAGTGTTTAGCACTTTATTCCATCTGCGGTTGAGCGTTTCCTGCGCGGCCTTAAGTTTTTGCTTCTGCTTCTTTAGACTTCTCGAAGTGGCCATAAGCCTTCTGTGGAGGTTATCTTGTTCCAAACGTTTTTCCAGGATGATGAGTGCATCGTCGTCCGGACCGTGCTCCTCTCCCGAGGCAGGATGATGAGTTCGGCCCTCGGGATCGTTGTGATCGGGGGTCTGTTCCGCGCTATGTTCGGCGTGACCTGGCTCATCCTGCTCCATCGCTGGGTCCATGTGGTCGTTTTTGCCTTTGGAGTTGACTGGGATGTCGATCTTTCTAGCGCTATTATCGCTATTTTTACTGTGGCTGGACTTAGAGCGGCGTCTGCGCCGTCGTTTTGGCTTTTGTCCGGGGGTTTTATCCTCCGTTGTGTCTTTTTTGTCGCCATCGTCCTCCTTAGGCATGTCCACCATGTATATATCACATGATGAGGTGGCAGTCCAGCGCCCCGTGGGCGGTGGTTCCAAATCGTCCCATGCGCCAACGTCCATACCGTCGGTGTCATCGGAGTCGAAGTCAAGCATGTCTGTTACGTCATCGACAGTGGCTATGAAGTGGGTGGTGGGTGGGCAACGAATTTCTTCGTCGCCTTCTTCCACCTCGAGCCGGACATAGTTCGGCCAAGAGTCTTCTGACAAAGAGAGAGACCTTAATGAATTCAGCATGTCGCCGAAGGGCGAGTTGATGTAGGGCGGAACCCTAAGGGGTTGATCTTTCACGTATGGAGGGGGTCCTACAGAGAAACACGAAGAACACGCAGAAGAACATAAGGGAAAACACGGGGAGAAACGAGAGAATCCCTCAGCTGACAAGTAATTGATCACACAAGGGCTAGATCACCGAACACAAGGTAGCACGAGATTCAAAATCAACAAAGGAAGATACAAGGGTAACCGTTCTGCTCCGTGAGGAGGCCTTGATTGTCTTCTCCGGATGAAGGCCTTGAATCCGAATGGATCTTCCCCGAGGAGGCACGATCACTCACGTGGAGTAGATCCGGTAGGGATGAGCTATTCTCTATCTCAAGATGAGCTATCACAACGCTAACCCTAAAACGTAGGTAGGAGAAGAGTATTTATAGTTTTTGGAGCGAAAGGGTACATGGGCCTCGGCCCCAGTGGCTGCGCATAGGCAGGACCGAAAGTTTCGGGCGTCGGAGGTTCCGGGCAAGGACCGGCCTAAGCCGAGAGTTGGCGCGGGTGGAGCTGGGCTGGCGTCCGGGGCCCAGAGGGTCCGTGCAGGATGGAAGTTCCGGGGGACGGAACGTCCGGGCCAGGTTCCGGGCAGGTTCCGGGTTACCCAAAGAGTTTACACGCCCGGGCTGGTTGATGTCGAAAGAGGCCGGAAGCTCCGGGTGGGCCGGACGTTCCGGGGGCCGGAAGTTCCGGGCTCTGGCCGGAAGTTCCGGGCTGTCCAGGGAGTTGACGCCTATTGCTTTTTCTTTAGCTCCTAGCTCCGTGACTTGAGCGTTGTACCTAATCACGCATAGCATCTCGGACTTAGGCAGTAGCCATGTCTCACTTGAAGAAGAGGGGAACACAAGTAGGAGTGATGTCACCTCGGATTGAATAGCACGAGCTCTTGCTCTTGTCATGGGTCCACTTGAAGCTTGGATAGTTCATGGAAGGTCCATGGGGATGACCGAAGGATGCTCCGCATCATCTCCCCCCCCCCCTTGTGAAAGATCCGACCTCGGATCAAAATCCTCATCACCATGGTACAGGGAGAGATTGGAGACGTTGAAGATGTCGCTCACGTTGTACTTGTCGCATGGGAGGTCGATCTTGTAAGTGTTCTTGTTGTAGCGTGCTAGCACCTTGAAGGGTCCATCGGCTCGAGGGAGAAGTTTAGACTTGTGTTCATTGGGGAAGCGGTCCTTGCGAAGGTGTAGCCACACGAGATCTCCGATGTTGAATATCATGGATTGCTTGTTGACATTGAGCTTGGACGCGAGGCGTTGTACTTGGTGCTCGATGGTGTGCCTTGTATCTTCGTGCATCTTCTTGATGTAGCTTGCATGGGCACTTGCGTCGAGGTTGGTGCGCTCTTGTAGAGGAAGAGGTAGAATGTCCAATGGGGACAATGGGTTGAAGCCGTAGATGACCTCGAAGGGGGACTTGCCGGTCGTAGAGTGTCTTGCATGGTTGTAGGCGTACTCGGTGATGGGTAGACATTCCTCCCACTCCTTGATGTTCTTCTTGATCAACACGCGAAGTAGAGTGGAGAGCCTCCGGTTCGTCACCTCCGTTTGGCCGTCGTCGGTTTGAGGATGGTATGCGGATGAGAACAAGAGCTTGATTCCAAGCTTGGCGCATAGCATCTTCCAAAAGTAACTCAAGAACTTGACGTCGCGGTCGGAGACGATTGTCTTTGGTACTCCATGGAGGCGCAAGATTTCCCTACAAAAGAGATTTGCAATGTGTGAAGCATCGTCTATCTTGTGGCAAGGAATGAAATGTGCAATTTTAGAAAATTGGTCCACAACAACAAAGACAGAATCCTTTCCATTTCGAGTTCTCGGCAAACCAAGTACAAAATCCATGCTAATGTCTTCCCAAGGTTGATAAGGAATAGGAAGAGACATGTAAAGACCATGGGATTGAGCTTTAGACTTAGCTTTGTGACATGTAGAGCATCGGTTGGTGAAGCGTGATACGTCGTGGAACATCTTGGGCCAAAAGTAGTTCTTGGAGAGCGTGGTGAATGTCTTGTCACGTCCAAAATGTCGCATGAGTCCGCCTCCATGAGCCTCTTGCAAAAGGAGCAAACGAAGAGAAGACTCGGGAATGCATAATTTGTTAGCTCTCATAAGATAACCATCCTTGATGTAATATTGTTTCCAAGAAGTATGCGTCAAACACTTAGCATAAGGGGTAGCAAAAGATGGATCATTAGCATACAACTCTTTGATGTGCTCAAAGCCAATGACATTCAATTCAAGTTTAGTGACAAGCGTGCATATGCGTGAAAGCGCATCCACAACTACATTTTCCTTACCCTTAATGTACTTGATGACATCGGGGAAAGATTCAATAAATTCACTCCATTTGGCATGACGCTTGTTCAACTTAGTTTGAACTTTTAAGTACTTAAGTGTTTCATGATCGGTATGGATGACAAACTCATGAGGTCTAAGGTAATGTTCCCAAACATGGAGCACACGCACTAAAGAATACAATTCTTTGTAATAGATGGGATAGTTAAGTTGAGCACTGGAGAGTTTTTCACTAAAATAAGCAATTGCTCATTTTTCTTGCATTAAAACTCCGCCAATTCCGGTACTACTAGCATCGCAATGAACCTCAAAAGTATTGTCAAAGTTGGGCAAAGCAAGAATTGAAGCATAAGTAAGCAAAGATTTGAGCTCATCAAAAGCGGTAGATTGCAAAGTTCCCCAAACAAAAGGAGCATTCTTCTTACTCAAAGCATGTAAAGGAGCGGAAATAGTGCTAAAGTCTTTCACAAAGCGACGATAAAATCCTGCAAGACCAAGAAAACTACGCACTTGTTGCAAATTGGTGGGTTGGGGCCAAGTTTTAATTGCCTCAATCCTGGATTCATCAACATGGACACCCTTGGAAGAGACAACAAAACCCAAGAAAACCACTTTGTCAACACCAAACGTGCATTTTTTCAAGTTTGCATAAAGACGTTCCTTGCGAAGGGTTTGCAAAACAGCCCTAACATGATTAATATGCTCTTTCATGGATTTGCTAATAATAAGAATGTCATCAAAGTAAACCATAACAAAGATTCCAATGTAAGGTCGAAGCACATAATGCATAAAACGCACGAAAGTACCGAGAGCCTCCGATAAACCCATAGGAATAACTAACCACTCATATAAGCCAAATTTGGTTTTGAAAGAAGTTTTACATTGATCACCTTCTTGTATGTGGATTTGATAATAGCCACTTTTAAGATCAATTTTTGAGAAAAAGTTGGCTCCACTAAGTTCATCAAGCATATCATCTAAGCGAGGAATGGGATGCCTATAGAGAACGGTAATAGCATTTATAGGTCTCAATCGAAACACAAGCGGAAACTTCCATCTTGCTTAGGAACAAGTATAACGGGAATGGCACAAGGACTTAGGCTTTCACGTACGTGACCGTTGTCGATGAGTTGTTGTACTTGCCGTTGAATCTCCTTAGTTTCTTCGGGGTTGACATGGTATGGAGCTTTGTTTGGGAGAGGCGTTCCGGGGATGAGGTCGATTCGATGCTCAATGCCTCGAAGAGGAGGTAGACCCGGAGGTAGCTCATCGGGGAACACATCTTGGAATTCCTGCAAAAGAGATTGAAACACTAAAGGTAGCTTGTGAGAGGTGTTAGTTTTTGTCTGTCCATCCTTGCACACAAGGACAAAGTGCATCACACTCGATGGGTTCTCACACACTTCTCTCATCTCACTTTTTGTGGCAAATAGTATGAGGTTTTTCTCTCTAGGTGATAAGGTGCTCAAGTTTGGCTTGTGGCTCTCACTCACTTTTGGGTGGCTCACTTTCTCACTTTTCTCTCCATGATGGTTGGCTTGCTTGTCGGCTATCACTTGACTAGGAGACATAGGTCGTAGCACATATTCCTTCCCTTTCATCTTGAAGCTATAGTGATTTGTGCGCCCATTGTGGATGACACCACGGTCGAATTGCCATGGTCGACCAAGCAGGATGTGGCAAACGGTCATTGGGACGACATCACACTCCAAACTGTCTTCATATGCACCAATTTTTAAGGAGACTTGGACCATATGCTCAACTCGTATAGTGCCGGAGTCACTTAGCCATTGAACCTTGTAGGGGTGCGGGTTCTTCCTCTTGACCAATTGAAGCTTGGAGCATAGTTCTTCACTTGCCAAGTTGTGACAACTACCTCCATCGATGATGACCTTGACGGACCTTCCATTGATGCCGGCCTTTGTGTGGAAGATGTGGCATCTCTGGTCTTCTTCTTGTTGATGTTGAAGAGTCAATACTTTGGAGACAACGAGAGCGGGGCTCGAATCCTCATCGCAAAAGACTTGATCATCTTCATCCTCCTTCACGCGTCGGTGCATGGCCACTTGCTCAATGGCTTCCATCTCCTCATCACTCATGGAGTCGTAGGTGCCATCGTCGCTGAGGATCATGGTGCGCTTGTTTGTGCATTCATATGACTTGTGGCCTCGGCCGCCGCAAGTGAAACACTTGAAGGAGCTTGTCTTGATGGTCTCATCGGTTGGGGTAGATGATGAAGCACGCGGCTTGAAGTTGCTTGTAGTAGGAGAAGGATGACTTGAGCTTGTCGAAGTTTCTTGTAACTTGACTTGTCGTCGTTGCTTGTAGAAGGCTTGGTTGATGTGGATGTTGGAGGAGTCGTTGAAGAGTGGTTGTTGGAGATGATGAAGCACGCGGCTTGAAGTTGCTTGTAGTAGGAGAAGGATGACTTGAGCTTGTCGAAGTTTTCTTGTAACTTGACTTGTCGTCGTTGCTTGTAGAAGGCTTGGTTGATGTGGATGTTGGAGGAGTCGTTGAAGAGTGGTTGTTGGAGAAGCCGTAGGTCTTGGATGAGTACTTGGCGTACTTGAAGTCACCTTGCACTTGACGTTCTGCCTTTGTAGCTTGATGCACGAGCTCAATGAGGTTGGAGTAGGGTTGGAAGTCGACGATCTTCTTGATGGGATGATTGAGTCCATTCAAGAAACGTGCCATTGTTTGCTCATCATCTTCCGTGACATTGGCTCGAATCATGGCTATCTCCATTTCCTTGTAGTATTCATCAACACTCTTTGTTCCTTGCTTGAGGAATTGTAGCTTCTTGAAGAGATCGCGGTTGTAGTTGGTTGGCACAAAACGTGCGCGCATGAGTTCCTTCATTTGAGCCCAGGTGGTTATTGGAGGTTCACCTCTTGCTTCTGGATGCTCAAGGACGTGTTCCCACCATATGAGAACATAGTCTTGGAACTCAAGTGATGCCATAGCGATCTTCTTCTCTTCCTCATAGTTGTGCAAACGAAAGGTTTTGTCGACCTTCAATGCCCATGAGAGGTATTCTTCGGGAACATTGCTTCCATTGAACTTGGGCATTGTGAATTTGAGCTTGCCATAGCGTTGTTCTTCATTGTGTTGTTGGCGATGGTGATGATGATGCCCATGGCATGGAGGGTAAGTATCCTCATGTTGCTCTTGGCGTGGGGGAAGTCCATGATCAACTTGCTCTTGTTGAACTTGAGGTCGAAGTGGAGCTTGATGAGCTTGTGAAGGAGCTTGAGGAACTTGACGTTGCACACGCGGTTGATAGGTCCTCTGTTGGATTTCTTCTCGAAGGGCTTCCTCTTTATTACGCCGTTCGCAATTGCGGTTGGTGATGGCTCGACTTGATTCTTGAAGGGCACGTTGTGCCTCAAGAGCTTGCGCTTCTCGTTGTTGTTGTTGAAGACGTTGAGTCTCGGCATCTTGTCGCTCTTGGTGTAGACGTGCTCATTCTTCCTCTTGGCGACGTAGACGTTGTCGTTCTTGAGCTTGAGCAAACGAAACTTGATGTGGTGGAGGATGAAGTTCTTGCTCATCGACTTGCTCTTGTGAATGCTTGTCGTGTAGCAGATTGCGGGATGCACGACGGTCTTGACGCACGGCTCGTAGAAGCGTGTTCGATGACGGTGTACTTGAGCCGGAGAAGGAGTCGTCGGAGTGTCGACTTGAGTGGCTCCGTCTTGAGTAAGAGGAAGTAGAAGGAGGACGGTTCACCAACAAGTGGCGGATCTCGTCCATCCTTGCGTCGTTCTCTTGCTTGTGCGCATCGAGCTTGTTGTCGAAGTAGTCCTTGGTACGTTGCTCGGAGAGTCACAAGTCGGTGGCGAGGTTGTCGATGCATTCGTTCATAGCTTGTTGCTCTTGATGCAACACTCGTTGTGCACCAAAGAGGTGGCTCTTGGTGACGTATGATGACATGTCGTTGTCTTGCTCGATGAAGAGTGGGTTGGTAGAAGTACTCGGCCTATCCATCATTCCAAGCAAAATGTGAGTGGTAGAAAGAGAGGAACTTATACCAATGTACCTTGACCGATGTTGATGATGAATCAAGTTCACTCAAATGCGGACAATGAAATAGCACTATTGGTACCAATCCTTGTCGGTTCTCACATCTACACAAGTAAAAGCTTATGGTGGAGCTTGGTTAGGATGGTGGCACAAAATTTGATGCAATTGTAAGTGAGCTTCAATAATGTTGGAAAAGATTCACAAATTTGCAAATGCAACAAATAGACCAAGCAAGTAGGGGTACACGGAAACACACACGCAAATAGATAAGTGGGATTGTGCAAACCAAAAGTGAGCAAAAATGTGGAAACCACGAAAATGCTCTTGTTGCACAATACTAGAGAGACGCTAGCACGATTGCACAATAGGCGGATACAGAACTTGTGCACAACCTACTAGGTAAAAATGCAACAATCTTTATCCCAAGTATGCTATATGTCTGGTATTTCGGTGCTATGATCCAAGATGATCGAGTATGACAACCTTAATGTAGTATGATGCTATGGTTCTTGCTCATAATCTCTTTGTTTATCTTTGCTCCTTGCTTAAAAGCTTGGGTGTCTCTTTCACTTTTGAGCTCTTTTCTTATGCAAAACTTCATGATCCAAGATAGCAATTGTGTATGCGATGACAACTTTGTGACACACAAGTTGATGCCAAGATATGCACCACTATGGTATGGTATGTATGCTATGGAGTATGATCAGTAATGTGCACAAGTCACGTTGCCTCCAATACTCAATGGCTAGTCTCGATGGGTAAGCAACGCAAAAGATGGGCTATGATGTTTGTCAATGCAATGGCAAGGTTTGGACAAAGATGTCGTCAAGATTACCGTCCTTTCTTACGTTTGAAGGTTCCAAACGGATGTGAAAGTAGATGGTGACATAGTGCACGGTCTTCAGTACGTTGGCGAAGATGCTGTTGCACCATGGTCGGAGTTGCCGAAGTAGCGAAAGTCGTCGAAGATGCACAATCTTTCTATCTGGGCCGGAAGTTCCGGGCAAGACGGAAGGTCCGGGGTCCAGAGGTTCCGGGGACGGCCGGAAGGTCTGGGGGCCGGAAGTTCCGGGCGAGGCCGGAAGTTCCGGGGGTCGGGAATCTGCCAAGAACAGAGACTTCGGGATCGCGGATTTGGCCGAAAAAACATGGGGAAAAACGCAAATCCGAGGGGGAAAAGAGAAATTAGGAGGGAAGAAGGGTAGGGAAGCTAGATCCACCCGAAGAAAAACATATCCATGGATCAAATCCAACAAAACTTCATCACACCAACAAATCACAAAAACATTTGGGGCTATTTTTGGTGGGGATTTTCGGATTTAGGACGAAAACAACAAAATCAAGCTAGAAAACACGAGGTAGGGGCTCCAAAAACGTGATCAACGTGGCTCATGATACAGAGATGATGGGCGGAACCCTAAGGGGTTGATCTTTCACGTATGGAGGGGATCCTACGGAGAAACACGAAGAACACGCGGAAGTAATTGATCACACAAGGGATAGATCACCGAACACATAAGGTAGCACGAGATTCAAAATCAACAAAGGAAGATACAAGGGTAATCGTTCTTCTCTGTGAGGATGCCTTGATTGTCTTCTCCGGATGGAGGCCTTGAATCCGAATCGATCTTCTTCGAGGAGGTACGATCCCTAGATTCGGTATGGATTAGCTATGTTCTATCTCAAGATGAACTATCACAATGCTAACCCTAAAACGTAGGTAGGAGAAGAGTATTTATAGTTTTCGGGGTGAAAGGGTACACGAGCCTCTGCCCCAGTGGCTGTGTGCAGGCAGGGCCGGAAGTTCCGGGAGCCGGAGGTTCCGGGCAAGGTCCGGCCTAAGCCGAGAGTTGGCGCGGGTGGAGCTAGGATGGCGTCCGGGGCCCAGAGAGTCCGGGCAGGCCGGAAGTTCCGGGGGCCGGAAGTTCCGGGCCAGGTTATGGGCAGGTTTCGGGCTAACCAGAGAGTTGACACGCCTGGGCTGGTTGATGTCGAAGGAGGCCGGAAGCTCCGGGTGGGCCAGACGTTCCGGGGGCCGGAAGTTCCGGGTTGTCCAGGGAGTTGATACATGTTGCTTCTTCTTCAGCTCCTGGCTCCATCTTGAGCGTTCTACCTGATCACGCATAGCATCTCGGACTTAGGCAGTAGCCATGTCTCACTGGAAGTAGAGAGGAACTCAAGTAGGAGTGATGTCACCTCGGATTGAATAGCACGAGCTCTTGCTCTTGTCATGGATCCACTTGAAGCTTGGATAGTTGATGGATGGTCCATGGGGATGACCGAAGGATGATCCGCATCACAAGTGCTGGAAGATATCCGCAGCGGTGAACTCCATTACTGGAGCCCAACCAGATTCGGCGGGCTCGGGGGCGTGCGGTCTGGAACCTACAGCCGGACACAAGTCCGGGGGTCCGGTGACACGGACTTCCCTGGGGGTGGAGTCTGTGTTCGGCTCTACCGCCGATGAGTGTGAGGCCTCGTGGTCGGGGTCCATCCACCCGTCCTCGGACGACCCGATCTGCCCCGGATTTAGGTCCGAAGCTCCTGCAGGTGCGATATCCCGAGTATTGTCTGACAGCAGGTCTAAGCCGTGCTCTACATGACTGTTCGACGCTCCTGGCGTAGGCCCGAATCCTTCAAAGATCAATTCTCCGCGGATATCGGCCATGTAGTTCAAGTTTCCAAACCCGACCTGATGGACAGGGGCATAGCTGTCGATCTGCTCCAAATGGCCAAGCGAATTGGCCCATAGTGCGAAGCCGTCGAACACGAAGATCTGTCCGGGGAGAAAAGTCTCACCCTGGACCGCCTTGTTGTTGATGATTGAAGGAGCCATCGAGCCTTGCAGCGACGACAAAGAGGAACTCTCAATGAAAGCACCAATGTCGGTGTCAAAACCGGCGGATCTCGGGTAGGGGGTCCCGAACTGTGCGTCTAAGGCTAATGGTAACAGGAGGCAGGGGACACGATGTTTTACCCAGGTTCGAGCCCTCTCGATGGAGGTAATACCCTACTTCCTGCTTGATTGATCTTGATGATATGAGTATTACAAGCATAGATCTACCACGAGATCGTCGAGGCTAAACCCTAGAAGCTAGCCTATGATGATTATGATTGTTCTTGTCCTACGGACTAAACCCTCTGGTTTATATAGACACCGGAGGAGGCTAGGGTTACACAGAGTCAGTTACAAAGAAGGAGATCTAACATCCGAATCGCCAAGCTTGTCTTCGACGCAAAGGAGAGTCCCATCCGAACACGAGACGAAGTCTTGAGTCTTGTATCTTCACGGTCCAACAGTCCGGCCAAAGTATATAGTCCGGCTGTCTAGATACCCCCTAATCCAGGACTCCCTCAACGGGCCATAGTTTGCTCATCATATTCCGTGACATTGACTCTTATCATGGCTATCTCCATTTCCTTGTAGTATTCTTCAACACTCTTTGTTCCTTGCTTGAGTAGTTGGAGCTTCTTGAAGAGATCGCGGTTGTAGTAGGTTGGCACAAAAGCATGCACGCATGACATCTTTCATTTCCTCCCATGTGGTGATTGGTGGTTCACCTCTTGTTTCCTGGTGCTCAAGGACTTGTTCCCACCATATGAGCACATAGTCTTGGAACTCAAGGGATGCCATAGCAATTTTATTCTCTTCTTCATAGTTGTGCAAGCAAAAGATTTTGTCGACCTTCAATGCCCATGATAGGTACTCTTCAGGATCATTGCTTCCATTGAACTTTGGCATGGTGAACTTGAGCTTGCCATAGCGTTGCTCTTCATTGTGTTGGGGTCGAGGGTGATGATGATGTCCTTGCCGAGGAGTATTATCAACCTCATGTTTCTCTTGGCGTGGAAGATGTCAATTTTCGTCTTACTCTTGATGAACTTGAGGTTGTGTAGGATCTTCTGGAGCTTGTGGAGGAGCTTGAGGAACTTGTCGATGCACTCGTCCTTGGTAGCGTCGCTCTTGAATTTCTTCTCGAAGTTCTTCCTCATGATTGCGCCTATCCCGGTTGAGGTTGGCAATGGATGGACTTGATTCTTGAAGGGCACGTTGCGCCTCAAGAGCTTTTGCTTCACGTAGTCGTTGTTCTTGACATTCAGCCTCGGCATCTTGTTCGTCTTGATGTTGTCGTGATCGCTTTTCCTCTTGGAGACGTTGACGTTGCCTTTCTTGTGCTTGTGCAAGAGGGACTTGGTTTTGTCGATGACGATGTTCTTGCTCGTCAAATTGCTCTTGTGGATGATTGCCGTGTAGAGGATTGGGAGATGCTTGACAGTCTTGACGCGTGGCTTGATGTAGAGTGTTCGATGTCGGTGTACTTGAGCCGGAGAAGGTGTCGTCGGTGTGTCGACTCGAGTGGCTCCTTCTTGAGGATGAAGAAGCGGGAGAATGGCGGTTGACCAACAAGGCATGAATCTCGTCCATTCTTGCATCGTTCTCTTGTTTGTGAGCGTCAAGCTTGTCGTAGAATTAGTCTCGTGTTCGTTGCTTAGAGAATCGCAAGTCGGTGGTGACATTGCAGATGCGATCGCTCATTGCTTATTGCTCTTGATGCAAAGCTCGGTGTGCACCGAAGAGGTGGCTCTTGGTGACGTAGGATGACATGTCGTCGTCTTGCTCGATGAAGAGTGGGTTGGTAGAAGAACTTGGCCTATCCATCATTCCAAGCAAATAGGTGAGTGGGAGAAACAGAAGAACTTATACCAACTGTACCTTGACCGATGTTGAAGATGGATCAATGATCACTCAAATGTGGACAAGGAAATAGCACAATTGGTACCGATTCTTGTTGGTTCTGACACCGACACAAGTAAAATCTTATGGTGGAGCTCGGTTAGGATGGTGGCACAAAATGTGATGCAATTATTAGTGAGCTTCAATAATGTTGGAAAAGATTCACAAGTTTGCAAATGCAACAAGTAGACCAATAGCAAGATGTGGTACACGGAAACACACACGCATATAGATAAGTGGGGTCGTGCAACCAAGGAATGAGCCGAAATGTGGAGGCCACGAAAATGCTCGTGTTTCACAACACTAGAGAGACGCTAGCACGATTGCACAATAGGCGGACATGGAACTTGTGCACAACCTACTAGGAAAAAATGCAACAACTTCTATCCCAAGTATGCTATATGTATGGTATTCCGATGGTGTGATCCAAGATGATCGGATATGACAATCTTAATGTAGTATGATGCTATGGTTCTTGCTTATAAGCTCTTTGCTTATCTTTTCCTCTTTGCTTAAAAGTTTGTTCGGCTCTTTCACTTTTGAGTTTTTTTCTCATGCAAAACTTCACGAACCAAGATAGCAATTGTGTATGCGATGACAACTTTGTGACTCAAAAGATGATACCAGGATATGCACCACTATGATATGGTATGTATGCTATGTGGAGTATGATCACAAATGTGTACAAGTCACGTTGCCAGCAATACTCAATGGCTAGTCTTGATGGGTAAGCAACGCAAAAAGTAAGGCTATGTGGTTATCAATGCAAATGGCATTGAAAGACAAAGATGTCGTCGAGGTTACCACGGCGGTAGTTGTTTGTAGGCATGGACGGTTGTTAGCGATGTCGAGTCCTTGGCGAAGATGAGCGGTGGTGATGTTGATGTCGAACCGTACCTATATAGCCGAAACACAATACGACACGTGAACCACAACTCAAATTCTCAAAGATCAAAACGTGTCAAAATCATCATAGGTGGTAGCGGTGAGCGATGGTGGTGCTTGCGGAAAGCGGTGGTGGTATTGGCGTTCGCAAAAGGTGGAGGAAGGTGGTGGTGGCCGAACTGAAATTTTTCAGTTTTGTCAGGGTTCAACGGATGTCCGGTGGAGAGCGGTCGCCTGGTCGTCGGATGTTAGGTGGTCAACGGTCATCCGGTGCCTGGGTGAACTTGGGCACGGGATGAACACTCGGGTTCGTGGAGGAGGAAGGTGGAGAGGTCAATTCCTAGCGATTTTGTGGATGGAAATGGTGGAGAATATGGGGAAAGCTAGATCCGCACGTGGCAAAGCAAATCCATGGATCAAATTCAACAAAACTTCACCACACCAACAAATCACAAAAAAAATTGGGGCTATTTTTTCGTGGAGATTTTTGGATTTAGGACTAAATCAACAAAATCAAGCTAGAAAACAAAGGGTAGGGGCTCCAAAAACGTGATCAACGTGGCCCATGATACTAAGATGATGTAGGGTAGAACCCTAGACACCCGATCTTTCACGTTTGGAGGGATTCCTACCAAGAACACGAAGAACAGGAGGGGAAAACAAGGAGAAACACAAGAGAGAACACACAGCCAACAAGATCAATCACATATGCGCTAGATTCTCGAAACACAATGAGATACACGGTCCGAATCCAGCAAGGGACGATACATAGGGTAACCAGTTCTTCTCCGGGAGGAGGTCTTGAGTTCTTAGCATTAGGGGCCTTGAATCCAAATGGATCTTCTCCATAGAGGCACGGTCTCTCTCGGAGGAGCAGATCCGGATGGATGAGCGAGGCTCTATCTCACAAATGAGCAATCACAACGCTAACCTTAGCTAGGAGGTGGAAGAGGTCTATTTATAGTCGTAGTACAAATGGGGGCCGAAGTGAAGGGGTACATGGGCTTTAGCCTGAAGCTGCGTGGACACAGGCAACAGTCGTCCGCTGGGTGCCGGTCGTCTGGTGGCTCATGGGCGTCCGGATGTCCGGTAGTCGTCGGACTTCCGCTGTTTCTGTTCTGTGATGGTGGTGCCGGACATCCGGTCACTTCGGACTTCCGCGAATTTCCCTTTGATGGTGATGGTGCCGGTCGTCCGGTGTAGGCCGGACGTCTGCTCGCTGGGAGGTGTGGCCGGTCGTCCGGTCCTGGCGGGACGTCCGCTCGCTGTAGCATGCATAGGCTGGGACTTGGGCAGGCTGGGCTTCAGGTGCCGGTCTTCCGGTCCCGACCGGTCGTCCGGTGGCTGTAGCTTCAATGGCAGCTCTTCTTCTTGTCTCTCGTACTTGGTGTCCTCGTCGTCTTGGCCATTGGATGTAGCTTTTTCGTGGCCTCCTTCTAAGTACCTGATCACACATAGTGTTTCCGCTTGAGGTAGTAACCATGTCTCATGTGTAGAAAGGGATAGTTCGGAGAGGAGCGAGTTCACCTTATCTTCGATAGCCTTTGCTCGAGCTCTTGTCATAGGTCCAAGTGATGTCGTGGGAGATGTAGGTACGTCCATGTGGATGATCGTGGGATGCTCCGCATCACTCCATCTTCTTAACACAAAGTATTTATCATGCACAACCCCGATGACAAGCCAAGAAATTGGTTCATACTTTTTAATGTGCTTCAACTTTTTCAACTCTCACACAATACAAGAGTGTGAGCCATGGATATAGCACTATGGGTGAAATAGAATATGATGTTGGAGGTTGTGTGGAGAAGACGAAAAAGGAGAAAGTCTCACATTGACGAGTCTAATCAACAGGCTATGGAGATGCCCATCAATTGAGTGCAACGAGTAGGGATTGCCATATAACGGATGCACTAGAGCTATAAGTGTATGAAAGCTCAAAATAAAACTAAGTGGGTGTGCATCCAACTTGCTTGCTCATGAAGACCTAGGGCATTTGAGGAAGCCCATCATTGGAATATACAAACCAAGTTCTATAATGAAAAATCCCCACTAGTAATATATGAAAGTGACAAAATAGGAGACTCTCTATCATGGAGACCATGGTGCTACTTTGAAGCACACGTGTGGAAAAGGGTAGTAACATTGTCCCTTCTCTCTTTTTCTCTCTTTTTTTTCTTTTTTCTTTTTCCTTTTTGGGTTCTTTGGTTTTTTTATTTTGGGCTCTTTGGCCTCTTTTTTTTATTTTAGTCCGGAGTCTCATCCCAACTTGTGAGAGAATCATAGTCTCCATCATCTTTTCCTCACATGGGACAATGCTCTAATAATGATGATCATCACACTTTTACTTACTTGCAACTCAAGAATTAGAACTCAATACTAGAACAAAAATATGACTCTATATGAATGCCTCCAGCGGTGTACGAGGATGTGCAATGATCTCGCATGACATTTATAAAAAATATGAACAGTGGCCAAGCCACAAATACTATGCCAACTATATTATCATGCAAAGCAAGGTGACAATGATGATATGTGTCATAATAAAACAGAATGGTGGAAGCTGCATGGCAATATATCTCGGAATGGCCATGGAAATACCATAATGGGCAGGGATGGTGGTTGTTTTGAGGAATATATAAAGTGGCTTATGTGTGAAAGAGTGTATCATATCACGGGGTTTGGATGCATCGACGGAGTTTGCACCACATCTCAAGGGGAGAATGGCCGATGCACGGGGCTCGCAAAATGCAGAAAGGTGAGAGTGCGTATAATTCATGGACTCACATTAGTAATAAAGAACTCACATACTTATTGCAAAAGTTTATTAGCCCTTGAAGAAAAGTACTGCTACGCATGCTCCTAAGGGGATAGATTGGTAGTAAAGACAATCGCTCATCCCCGACCGCCACTCATAAGGAAGATAATCAATAATAAATCATGCTCCAATATCATCGCGTAACGAGAGACCATACGTGCATGCTTCGGGAATCACAAACCTTAACACAAATATTCTTACTAAACCACAATTACTCACTAGCATAAATATAATGTCACCATCTTTATATATCAAAACAAATGCTAGGGATCAAACTTCTCATATATTCAATGATCTTCATGAAAGTTTTTATTATATCGCTCTTGAATACCCATCATATTAGAACTAAATTCATAACCCAAGCAAATTTCCATACTGTTTATAAGACTCTCAAAATAATATAAGTGAATCATGAGAGTTCATAAATCTTAAAAATATAACCACCGTCATGCTCTAAAAAGATATAAGTGAATCACTAGAGAACCTACCTAGCTCGAAAAATATAAGTAAAGCATATAGAGTATTCTAATAAATTCATGATTAATGTGTGTCCCTCTCAAAATGTGTGCCCAGCAAGGATGATTGTGGAAAACTAAAAGGCAAATAAAGGAAAGACTCATATAATACACGACGCTCCAAGCAAAACACATATCATGTGGTCAATAAAAATATAGCCTTAAGTAATTTACCGATGGATTGTAGATAAAAGAGGGGATGCCTTCCAGGGCATCCCCAAGACTAAATGCTTGGTTATCCCTAAATATTACCCTAGGCTGCCATGGGGTTCCCAAATCTTAGGCTCTTGCCACTCCTTATTCCCTAGTCCATCAAAAGTTCCTCCAAAACTTGAAAACTTCACAATACAAAACTCAACAGAAAACTTGTGAGATCCGTTAGTTAAACAAAGCAAATATATAACCACTTTTAAGTACCATTGTAAACGCATTCCAATTTTATATTTGTATTATATCTACTATATTCTAACATCTCCATGGTTCATACCCCCCGATAAAACCCATAGATTCATCAAAATAAGCAAACAACACAATGAAAACAGAATATGTCAAAAACATAACAGTCTGTAGTAATCTGGACTTTAGAACTTCTGTAACTCCAAAAAATCTGAAAAATTAGGACACATGGAAAATTTGTATATCAATAAAGTGTAAACATTCAGAATTTTTTGTTGCTCCAGTGATTTTTAACAATTATGCTACTAGATGTAAAAGTTTCTGTTTTTGCACAGAATCAAATCAGCAATCTTCCAAACCATCCCAAATGTCTTACTTGGCATAAACACTAACTAGAACACTAAAATGCAATCATAACATAAGTATAATGGTATTTTCACATAAAAACAGAAAAGAAAAATATTGGGTTTTCTCCCAACAAGCGCTTTTCTTTAAAGCCTTTTAGCTAGGCATCGATAATTTTAATGATGCTCACATGGAAGACAAGAATTGAAGCACAAAGAGAGCATCATAAAACATGTGAAAAACATGTTTAAGTCCAACATACTTCCTATGCATAGGAATTTTATAAGCAAACAAACTATCAAGACAAGCAAAAACTAGCATATGCAAGCAAGAAGAAAGAAACAATAGCAATCTCAACATAACGAGAGGTAATTTAGTAACATGAAAATTTCTACAACCATATTTATCTCTCTCATAATAATTACATGTTGGGATCATATTCAAATTCAAAAATATAGTTGTCACATAACTTATTCTCTACATGATCCACATGCATGCAAAGTTGACACTCTTCCAAAATAGTGGCATTATCATCAAATAAAGTCATGACCTCCCCAAACCCACTTTCATCAAAAAAATCATAAGATAGGTCACACTCTAAATATGTGGGATTGTTTTTACCTAAAGTTTACACTCTTCCAAACCCACATTCAGTATTATTGCAAACATTATTACCAATATCATATTCATCATGAGGCTTAAATAAATTTTCAAGATCATAAGAAACATTATCACCCCAATCATGATCATTGCAATAAGTAGTGGACATAGCAAAATTAGCATCCCCAAGCTTGGGGTTTTGCATATTATTAGCACAATTGGCATTAATAAAATTTATAATAACATCATTGCAATTATGCTTTTCATTCAAGGAGCTATCAAGTGCCGGTGCAATAGCAATAATCTCATGTTTAACATAAGGAACTATAGCAAGTTCATCTCTATAAGTATAATTAATATTGGCCTCATGACCAGAAGAATAGCAAGCATCTTGTTCATCAAGGTGGGATATTTCAATCAAATCAACGGAATCATAATTATCTATAGATTCATGCTTTTTTGCGAGGGGTCTATAGACTCATGCAGTCATTATTTTCTCCCAAAGCAGCAGACATTCTCTCAAAAAATTCTTTAACATAGGCATTAGAAGCATAGTTTCAATAGCAATATTTAAGTATGTCAAAATTTTCAGATTTGTAGAGAGTAATATCATACTTTTTGATCAAATAAGCAACTTCATAAGCACCCTTAAAAGCAACAAATTCTTTAATTTGTTCGATATCATAGTAACTATAAACACCTTTGGCATAAGAATATAGGATTTCATTATCATTAAACTCACATAGGTAGGGAAGGTATATTTTAGGGTTCTCTGAGCAACAAGTAAAATCATAAATTTCACATAGATTCCAAGCATAGCATAGCAAACAATTTATTTGATTCCATAAGAGTCCCCCTTTTTGAGACAAAAGGTGACGCACAAAATGAGCATGCTCATCTAATGATTTTCCCTCAACTAAACTAGTTGGGGTTTCAGCACGAACACATATGGATCAAAGATGATCCAAGTAGAAAACTTTAAGTGGATCCATATCAATAGATTTTTAGCAAGCAAAGATGGAAGCAAATAGAAGGCATCTGGCAACACAAGCAAAGATAGCAAATGAGCAAAAAGCCATATGAAAACACGAACAGAAAGGAGGCGAATAAAAAGGCAAATACTTTTGTATTTTTCTGAAAACTTTTTAGAAGTGAGGGACAGGAAAACGAGAGGCAAATGGCGAATAATTTAAATGAAAGAGATGAGAGTTTATGGTGGGTACTTGGTAGGCTTGATGTAGCTCCTCCCTGGCAACAGTGCCAAAAATTCTTCCTGCTACTTCTTGAGGTTGCGTTGTTTTTTCGCTTGAAGAGGAAAGGGTGATGCAACAAAGTAGAGATAAGTATTTCCCTCAGTTGAGAACCAAGGTATCAATCTAGTAGGAGGAACACACAAGTCACCAATCGTTGCACCTACACAAACAAACAAATACTTACACCCAACACGATAAAGGGGTTGTCAATCCCTTCAGGGTCACTTGCAAGGATGAGATCTGATAGTGATAGATATAGAAGATAAGTAAAAGTGTAAAATAAGATAAAAGTAAATAAATTGCAGCAATGTATTTTTGAGTTTTTGATTTTATAGATCTGAAAATAATATAATAAAAATAGACCCGGGGGCCATAGTTTTCACTAGAGGCTTCTCTCTTGAACGAAAACATACGGTGGGTAAAGAAATTACTGTTGAGCAATTGATAGAAATGCACATAGTTACGACGATATCTAAGGAAATGATCATGAATATACGCATCACATCCGTGACAAGTAGACCGACTCCTGCCTGCATCTACGACTATTACCCCACACATCAACCGCTATCTAGCATGCATCTAGTGTATTAAGTTAACAAGAATGAAGTAACGCCTTAAGCAAGATGACATGATGTAGAGGGATAGATCCAATCAATATGAACAAACCCCATCTTTTCATCCTTAATGGCAACAATACAAATATGTGTCATGTCCCTTTCTGTCACTAGGAATAAGCACCGCAAGATTGAACCCATTCCAAACCACCTCTCCCATTGCAAGAAAAACCAATCTAGTTGGCCAAACCAAATCAATAGATCGGAGATAAATAAAAAGCTATCTTAATCGTGCATAAAAGAGTTAAGAAAAGACTCAAATAATATTCATAGATAATCTGATCAAAAACCCACAATTCATCGGATCTCAACAAACGCACTTCAAAATAAGGTTACATCGAATAGATCTCCAAGAACATCGAGGAGAACGTTTTATTGAAGATCAAATAGAGATAAGAAGCCATCTAGCTACTAACTATGGACCCGTAGGTCTATGGTAAACTACTCACACATCATTGGAAGCGCAACAAGGTTGATATAGAAGCCCTTCATGGCCGAATCCCCCTCCAACGGAGTACCAGAGAAGGCCTTCAGATGGGATCTTGTGGTTTTGGAACTTGCGGTGGAGGAAAAGTTTTTTTTGGTGTGCCCTCTGGTCTACAAGGAATATTTGGGTATTCATAGAAGAATAATTAGGGTTAGAAGTGTCGCAGGGGCCCACAAGCTTGGTGGGCGCCCGCCAAGCTTGTGGCCACCCCATCGCCCTTTTGTCCTCCTCCCAAAGCTGCCAGGTTGTCTTGTGGTGCAAGAAAAAATGTCAAAAGGTTTTGTTCCATTTCGTCTCCACATCATTCCTTTGTGCTGATGTAGGATCAAAAGTAGGTCTAGAGGGGGGTGATTAGACTACTTGACCAAATAAAAATCTAGCATTTTCCCAATTTTAAGTGTTGGCAGATTTTAGCAACTAGTACTAGTCAAGCAATCAACCTACACATGCAATTCTAAGAGTGTAGGAGCGGAAAGTAAAACATTGCATATGAAGGTAAAGGGAAGGGTTTGGAGAAGGCAAACGCAATGTAGACACGGAGATTTTGGCGTGGTTCTGATAGGTGGTGCTATCGTACATCCACGTTGATCGAGACTTCAACCTACAAAGAGTAACAGTTGCACGAGTCCACGGAGGGCTCCACCCACGAAGGGTCCAAGCTTCTTATCCCGAAGGCGGAGTACTTCTCCGAGGCCAGTTTATCGAACTAAACTCGAGCGGCTTTTAGAGTGAAGACAGGCTATCCGGCTATTGACCATACACTCGAGTCGAAAAAAGAGCGGTAAAAAAAGACTTTGCAACGATCAAGAAGAAAACACATTTACTATAAAACGGCTCATACTAATTTAAGAGCCCCCAAGTGATTTGGGTAAAATAATTTTATGTACAATGATTGTATGTACCGAAGTACTTATATCATATCTGTATTCACCCAAACTTTAAACACGTCTTAACCGACCGTCAGCTTCTCCCTCTTCGGTCAAGGGCCGAAAAATGTTATGTACTCCACCTGTCAAGAATATCGACGGTGTTTCCGATAACTAGGCAATCAGGCAATAAGGCTATAACAGACAAAGCGCACTCAGGGAACTTATGCTATATTACTGACGAAGTGTAAGAAGCATCTTCGAAGAAAATAGTACCCCCACCGATACCTTTCTTCGATTGCTCAATGTTACTATGAGACTTGTGCAATAGATTGTTTGTACTCATGAGTTCTGTTGTGTGCCGACCATGATTGAAAACAATAAGAGCGCTAGCTTTCGGCTTCACCCAGTCTGAGGTCCGAGCTTGGATGACCCGATCGTGACAATCGCAGAGGTGCTCCCTTTACTCCCTAGCCGAACAATCGGGAACATAGGGGTAAACACAGGAGCAAGGCAACCCGGCTTGCGGAACACTTAAGTAAATATGGTGCATATTGTGGTGTAATACATGAGCAAGGAACAAAGCCATACAAGTATAATCATATGCAAGAGTAAAGGCTTCATAAAGGAAGCCCCCAAGTAAATGGGGTATTTGAATTTGTGTGTCACAAACAAAGTTTTCACAAGGAAATTTTTCACAAACAATTTTTTGCCAAAAAAGTATAATGCTTGGTTGAACCGAACAAAATTTAAAACTAAAAGTCTTTGAGCATGAAAGCGACTTAGCTGGTTAATGTGCTCGGTGTTGTTGACGCGATTCAGGCTTGTGGTGGGACGAAGGCGCCCATTGATCTGTGACAGATCCGACAAGATTCACAGTCCACGGCATGGCCGAGGTCCCAGCCCCCAAGCCCGAGGTGTCTGAGCAAGGAGTTCGGCACTCCGGAGTAGTGACACGGCTCGGCCGATGTTGTAAGGCGAAGCCCCCAGTCTAGTCGAGCTGGCGGAGTTGGAAGGCAAGGTGACAATAAAGCCCCCACGCTAGTCGACCTGTTCAGCATGGTGGACGTCAGTTTGACGAAGCGACGATGCTGCGCGGCCGATGTGGCGAGATGAAGTTCTCCGTCCAGTTAACATGGTGAAGCTGTGATCGGCGGATGCCAAAGTCTAATACGGGTCAACTGGTGATGCCGAAGTGACCGCGTAACACAGTCAAAATCAATTACCTGCACACATAAAATAGTGCGGTTCAGAAATTTATAATATATATATAATCCTTGCATAATTTCTTTATGCAAAAATAATTTATTTAAAGAGATGTGGTCTGGCGCCGAAGCCAATGTCGGTGCAGGGCGTCGGCGTGACGCAGTGAAGGCGTGACAAAGCCTGAATTTGCAGGGCGGTCCGGGCTCCAGATGCGACATTCGCCGAACTACGGACGGGAAACGGACCGAACCATCGCACAACCATCGTTAATGCGGCCATCATTTGACAGACCTATGTACAGATGATGGAACAAACCAGAGTAATAATTTTTCTGAAAAATTAACCCAAGCAAGAAAAAGTTACTAGGATTAATAGCACCTGGTTTATCTGTTGTAGCAATCTGAAAAAAGGTTACTCACAAAATTGGGACATTATCCGCACACCCATTGTCTGGTGAGCAATGGAGCGGTCGCATGGCAATGCTGGCTAAGGTTGGCTTGCCGAGGCAAAACCCCCGATCCAGCTAACGCGACAAAGTTGGTCGGTTGACGACGCCGAAGTCTCCGGAGTAGGTCAATGAAGGGATGGCGAAGCCCCCGGTCCAGATGATGAGACGGAGCAGGTCGGTAAGGAGATGTTGCAGCTGCCATGTCAGGCTTGGTGTTGAAGTAGTTCGGCGTGATGAACATCGGCTTGGTGAAGCAACGGTTCGGCCATGCCGATGCAGGTCGTAACTTGTGACGTGGTCAATGCTGGCTTGATGAAGTGACCATGCGGCGATGCCGGTGTGCCCTCTCCGTGTAATCGGTGGGGCGGGGATGTTGGTGAAGATTTATCCTTCGCGATCCCGAACTCTTGTTCGGCTTGCCGAGATGATGATCCGAAGAAGTTGAGCTCGGCTCAACAAAGCGACGATGTGTCTAGCGCAGGTCGACAGCCGTAGAGCAATGTTGTCAGGCTGGTTTGACACCGGCGCGATGGTGAAGATCATATTGGAAAAGACTTTAAAATTAGCGGAATGTGTTTGGGAACAAAACACAATAACCCATACAAAACTTCCTTCAAAAAGAATGTCTGAAATCCCGTTCATAAAAAACATGAACTCGGGTTGGATTCGTTCTCACGCAGAAAACACATCTAAAAAGTGATGCACTAATTGGAAGATTCCCGGAGTTTGGACGGTCGGATCGAGCTAAAATTTTGAGGGTTGGTAGACATGGGAATTTCGCAGCAGATGAACGGTTGGATCTTACAAATGACCTCCGAGATGGGCTGTGGAGACCACGCCCTAAACTCGTCCAGATTCCCGTCCAGATTTGACAGGGCTCCGGTATATCGTAGATTGACAAAGATTCCTCCATTGTAACTCGACGAAATTTTCCAGGGTTGTTGTAGACTCAATTCCGCACAATTCCACTGAAGCAATCGTTAAAACGACACTCGAGAAGACGGTGGCAGCAAATACAAGTTCGTTGTCTAGAAAAACAGCACGGTCGCCCGAGGGCAATGTTGACGTTAAGCCCCCGAGCTCCATGGATGATTCCTCCATGATGTTGATAGAGATCGGAGTTGATGTTGATGAAGGCCCTTGTCCGAACATGATGATTGGAGGTAAGGCACTGTCCTCGGTCAAGCCAAGGTGACCAGTCGAGGTGGCGACGAAGACGTCGATGTCACAGTTGATCTGTAGGCGAGCCATTGATCCTTTTGCCGATCACATAGCGGAACTCTCAATGAAAGCACCATTTTTGGTGTGAAATCCGGCGGAACTCGGGTAGGGGGTCCCGAGCTATCTGTCATGAATCAATGGGTAACAGGAGACAGGGGACACGATGTTTATCCAGGTTCGGGCCCTCTTAATGGAGGTAATACCCTACTTCCTGCTTGATTGATCCTGATGAATATAGAGATTACAAGAGTTGGTCTACTCCGAGATCATATGTTGTGGTCTAAACCCTAGGGGTATGATGATTAATGTCATAATGATCTAGCATTGTCCCCATCGACTAGCCCGGCCTCGGCTTATATAATATACCATAGGCCTAGGATAACAAGAGTCCAAGCCGAATACGTTGGTGAAGAGGAGTCCTTGTCTTGATCACCATGTCTTGTGGAATACTCCTTCTATGCGGCATGGGCTGTTCGAAGTGTCCCATGAGTGAACCATCATGGGGGTCCTCGACCCGATCCACCTGGTCGGGAGACGATGTGGTGAGTACCCCCTAGTCCAGGACACCGTCACCCGTGACCACCTCCTCGGCCGTAGACACTGTCGTTGCGCTCAGGGTGTCGGCCAAGGCATCTATCACGGATAGTCCTAAGCTCTTGGCAGTCGTTCGTGTTGTGGACGTGCACATTGTGGAAGACGCAGAACGGGCGGTTGCCTTTGGAGGACTCAAGGTGATCACAACCACATTTCATGTCGGGCTTGGCCGCGAGCACTGTCGGGCCCTTGCGCTTCATGTCCTTTGCCTTGGCCTTCTTATCTTTAGGATCGACTTCAGGGAGCTCGAGGAGCAAGAGGCGACCTTTTTTTCCCTTGGACACCTGGTCGCCATGTTGAACATCTCTAGGTCTGAACACAGGTCCTCATGTATGGCGAGATCCTACTTCATCTTGACATCCCGGACGCCATCAGTGAACAGTGAGATGATGGCCTCGTCTGACACCTTCGGGATCTTGAGGCGAACGTTGGTGAAGCGCTAGATGTACTTGTGCAAGGTCTCTCCTGGTTGTTGCTTGATGCACCGCAGGTCGCCAGCCGTAGGAGCGCGGTCGCGGGTGCCTTGGAAGTTGGCGATGAAGCTCTCTCGCAGCTCATCCTAAGAGGAGATCGACCCCACCGGGAGGTTCAGGAGCCACGAGCGTGTGCCATCCTTGAGAGCCACGGGGAACCACTTCGCCATGACCTTCTTGTCACCACTCGCCACCTCGATTCTCAGCTCATAGAGCCGAAGGAACTCGGCCAGATCGGGGGCGCCGTCGTAGCGCGGAGGTAGATCTGGCTTGAACTTGTCGGGCTAGACGACACGGCGAAGCTCTAGAGTGAACGCTCGGCATCCCACCATGGCCATGGGGGCTCTCCTCGGAGAGGGAGCCAGGTCCTGACGCCCGCGCGCACCCACCTCGGGCTGCATGCGGTCTTGACATGGAGGTGCGGGAGGAGCTGGGAGCGCACGCGCCTCTCCCTGAGTCTGCTGCACGACCCTTCAACTTTCTTCACCGCGCGCGGGCACCCTGCGCAGCTGGTCACGCTGGGGGGCCTCCTCCTTGGCTCAGGGACGACATCTTGCCGGAGAGGAGGGGGAGGAGGCGTGCCATGAGCTATGTCGCCTGCCTGGGGCTGCGGGAGAGGCAGCGAGCGGGAAAATGCAGGAGCCTCTCCAGAAGCGCTGACGCGCTCGGCGATGCGGTCCAGCCATTCCTCATAGAGGTCATTGGCTGGACGGTAGCGCAGAAGCTCACACGCCATGAGCAGCGCCGACAACGCGGTCGTCAGCCCGTGAAGGGCGTGGGAGGAAGAAACAGCGGCCGGGGTCAGCGACAAAGTGGCGGTGCAGCCGTCACGTTGCACGGAGGGCGGCAGCGATGAATCCTACTACTCGTGGGCTGCAGGGCCAGTGGCAGCGTTGGCCATGGGCGACGGGGAGCAGCGAGGAGCACCATTGCCCGCAGTTGCCGTTTAGGTGATGCGCGCGTCAAGGGCTGCCCGACGCTCGGCACGAACTTGATGAGCGTCCGCCATGAGAACAGCGGAGCGGGGGTGAAACAACTGGCATAAGAGAGGCTTCGACACGACCCTACCTGGCACGCCAATGTCAGATTCCAGGCTCCACAGACACAAGAAAGGTTCAAACTCAGGTGCGTGTGCGAAGAACTCAAACTCTCAAGCCGATCAATCCATTGCTCTCACGACCTAGCTCGATGAACACGATAGAGAAGGACATGGCAGTTTAAACAAGTTCGGGCCACCTTGTGGTGTAATACCCTACTCATGCTTTCTGGTGGATTAGCCTCGCGAGGGGCTGAGGATGAACTAGTATAGGTAGAAGAACAGCCTCAGGAGGCGTGTTCTTGTGACGAGCTCTGGGGATTCGATGAGCTTATCACCTGATGGGTCGATCCCGCTCTATGGTGGTGGCTAGGCTGTATCTATAGTGGCCTTGGTCCTCTTACTCCAAAACTTAGGTGGGAAGGGATCCCACAACGGCCAAATTTGAAAGGGGACAAGAAGTACATCTAATCCCGAGGAAAGATGGTCTTCGCCTGCAAAGCCTGTGAGCATGACATCATGGTGGGCTCGGCCATGATATCCATCCTGTCGTTTTGGCGGTCTTGGTCTCGTTGCACGCAAATGGCAACCTTTGGTTAATTCCTTGGGACCCCACACCTACGCTTGCCTCCTTTGCACCAAAGAGGAAACCTGCCGCTCCGTGCCCGCTGGCGCGCGTCTGGCCTTGGTCGTCATGGCTGATGTCATTTCTACCTCGTGAGGCTGAGTCTTGCATAGAAATCTCCGCTCCGCTCAGGAGGCCGGCTAAGGGGGCCGCTCCCTCGGGAGGTCTTGATGTCACCCGCCTCGAGAGGCTTGGACCCTCACAAGGGTCTTGTATTGCCATAGTTGGAGCTGGGCTGTACCAGGCCATCGATGAAGCCATGCAATGGGCCGCAGGAAGGCAAGTCTGGGTACCCTGGTTCCCAGAACACCAACAAAAGCATGCACAAAAACTCTAGCATCTATCAAGCAATTGTCAATGACTAGGTCATGTATATATGAGTATATTGACTTAGCAGTCAAATGAGAACATTTGATCATAGGTCATACTCATCGTTTAAGCACAAGTGGGATTACCACTTTTACATAAAGCATTGTTATGTTCACATCATTAGAGTTGCTTTAGCTCAATTCTTATAGCAAAGCTCCCCCTAGATGTTATATCCCCCCTTAGAAGGATGAACTAACCTTGGGTTTTGTCAATGATGACTTCATGTAGGTGTTCAAGATGTGGGTGCTCAATGGTGATGTAGATCATTTGGAGCAATTCATTGGAGTGAGTTGCACTTACTTTCAATACCTACATGGCCTAGTCCCACAAGTAACATACAAGGATATCCATAGACATAGAGTGAAATACACATATGATGATGTCCATGAAAGCATCAGGTTACCTTGTCCCTTGTCTTACCAACAAGAGGGTTTGTGACTCCTTGAACTAGTGCAAGATATGAAAGTTGATTGCACTTGTTCTTGCCAAAATGAATATGAGTGAAGTATGTTGGCAGAGTCACCCGCAAGAACTCTCTAGTTCTTCTTCTTTGGGATCCACATCAACTTGATGGGAATCCTTGGAGTTGTAGTCGTACTTGATGAAGTAGAACTTGATGTAGTCTTGGGAACCCACTTGACCAAGGCCTTAGGAGCTTCTTCAAATGAATCAATCTCTTCTTGAAGCTTGTCCTTACCTTTTAGCTTATGGTCATGTGGTGGAAGATCATCTTGAGCTTGTGTTCCCTTGAAAGAAGTGGGGTCATACTTCTCTTGTTGAGGAACAAACTTTTTCTTGGGAATTGATCTTCTTCCCACTCAACTCCATTGGCATTGAACTTATGTTCAAAACCAACACCTTGATTCTTCTGATGCCTTCCTTGCTTGCGTACAATTTCCTCAACTTGCTTACTTCTGGCAAGGCTCTTTGATGCGGATCATCATACGGACATCACCATGTCAAGAATCTGTTTGGCAAGTGACACGTGTGACATCTACTTCGCATACACAAAGGTGAATCATCTCCTTTACATGTGCTCACTTGACCCCTTCGAGGATGGTGTACTACTTGACACTTCCCCGTGGGCATGCATAGGTATTGTCAGAGCTTCACGGATGTCAAGGAGTAGTGCAAGCGCCAAGGAATGACTACACCATCCGCGAGGGAAGCATGGAAGAGAAGACGGAAGAAAGGATAAGAAGAAGACGGAGCGGCTGCTGGAGCCAAGCCCGACGTCCGGACCGCCGTCCGGATCATCCAGACTCAGCCGGATCATCCAGACCCCACCCTGGATAGTCCGGGTAACTGTGCCGAAGGCACCCGTAGGCTTCCACCGAAGCCAGATCATCCGGGACGCCGTCCGGATCATCCGGACCCCTGACGCCTGGATCATCTGGGACCCCGTTCGGATCATCTGGCCTTGTGTGCGCGCATGTCTTGGGTCGAGGCCTGTGTACCCATTCGTCCCTCACTTACCCCTTCGCCCCTTGGGATATAAATAGACCTCCTCCACCTCCTTTCTAGGGAAGCACATGTTTAGCTCATTTGAGATAGAGCTTTGCTCATCCATACGGATCTACTCCTCATGAGAGACCGCGGCCTCTTCGGAGAAGATCCATCTTGGATTCAAGACCCCCTCATGGGAAGATCCGTCTAGGATATCATCAAGACCTCCTCTTGGAGTTGAACCTTACCTTGTATCTTTCCCTTTGTTGTTCATGTACCTTATGGATCTTGTGTGTTTGATTGTTTAGTGGATGTGTGATTGCACTTGTTCTTGAGTGTTTCCCCTTGTGATTTCTATCTGTTCTTCCCCGTGTTCATCGTGTTCTTTGAGGGAGCCCACTCCAATCGTGAAAGATTGGGCCACTAGGGTTCTACCCTACATCATCTTGGATCAGAGCAAGGTTGATCACGAATTTAGAGCCCCTAACCCTCTTTTTCTAGCCTAATTTTGTTGTGTTCTTCCCCAATTTCGAAAATCCCCACCAAAAATAGCCCCAAATGTTTTTGTGATTTGTTGGTTTGATGATGTTTTGTTGATTTTGATTTTGGGATTTGATTGGTTTCAAGTGGATCTAGCATTTCCCCAAGTTTCCCCACCTTTCATCCATAAAATATCCTCAATTTTGCCCTGAAAATCATCCATTTCCGCTCAAAATTTCGTCCCCGCGAGGAAATCCCGAGCAGTTTGACCTGCCCGGATCAACCGGAGGTGCTCCCGGATCATCCGGACACCTCCCGGATTAGCTGGACCCTCTCCCGGACGTCCGGATAACCCACCCTCCTGAATACCCGTACCCGAGTTGACGAACCCGGATCACCAGAAGTACTCCCGGATCATCCGGACATGACCCGGATCATCCAGACCTCCTCCCGGATGTCCGGCTAACCCTGAAACTGACAGGGCTGAATTCTAGTTTTGTCCATAACTAATTCATCCGGAGTCCGTTTTCGACGTTCTTTAGCTCGTTTTGAAGCTATTGACATCCCCATTGCATAAAAATACCTCCAACATCATTTGACTCCATTAAATTTTTAGAACTTTGGCATCTTTGCCTAGGGCCACCACCGTATCTCCCACATTACCACAACTGACTTCCGCAACCTAACCCATTTTGTTCCTTATAGCATTTGAGGTTGTTTGAGTAGTGATTCGAGTCTCCTAAGGTGTTTCGGCTACTTAGGGACGGTTACTTCGTCATCAACCACTACCACCACCATTTCTGCATAACCTTGCCCACCATACATTTCGCCACCTCAACTTAACCCAATTGTTGTTTGAGCTTGTTTGAGTTGTGTCTTGTGTCTCCTAAGGTGTTTCAGCTACTTAGGGATGGCAACTTCAACTTCGACTCACATAACCCATCATTCCATTTCCGCATTGCTGAGTGCAAATCCACCACCGCTCTCTGTCGTGGTTCTAAGTCTGACAGTAGTGTAGGGGGTACTAAAGGAGAGGCAAGATCCTAGCTATGGAGTAGTTGTTCACGCAAGTGTTTTACGAGTTCAGGCCCTTCTCGGAGGAAGTAACAGCCCTACGTCTCGGTGCCCGGAGGCGGTCGACTGGATTATATGTGTGAGAGGTACAGGGGTGCGAACCCTTCTGCTAGTGGAGGGGGTGGCTTATATAGAAGACGCCAAGACCCCAGCCAGCCCACGTAGCAGAGGGCTTAAAGTACATTAAGGCCAGGCGTTACTGGTAATGCCTTACATAAAGTGTCATCATGACCATAAAGACTACTTAATTACAGACCGTTCGGATACAGAGTGGCTCTGGAACTCCTGGTGGTCGAGTGAGTCTTCATGGTCGAGTGTCTTCAAGTCCGTCGAGTGGAATCCCTCTAGGTCGACTGGAAGACGATTTCTTCTAAGGATGTCCTTGGGGAGGGTACCTTGGACAGGTCCATGACCTTACCCTAGGTACATGACTTCATCATTAGCCCCCGAATGGATCGAGGTTTGAGTGAGGAAGGAGTTGATAATCTTTCCAACCTGTTTTCTGGTGCTGCAAATGTGTTTTACTCTGGATCGATGACTTTTTAGCGATGGCGTCAACTTCTCTTTCAATCGCCTTGATCCATTCTTCATATCTGTCGAGTGAACTTTATGAACTTGGAGATTTCCGAGCGACGGATCGCAGGAGATCTCCCGTCTAACGAGTTGCCCTGCGGTTAGCGGATTTAGTGGTATCCGAATTTCGGGAAGCGCGCGAAGCGGAGAAGGCTGCGGTACTCAGATGGGATAAGGCAGAGATGCCTCGATTTCCATGCCGCCTTTTTCGCCACATATCGCTCGCGTGACTGTTTTAGGATTTGACAGGATTGCCCGGGCCTACCAGTCAGCCACTCGGAAGCGACTCCATATAAGGCACCGGGCGGAGGTTTTTGAACAGTGCTCCCTCATTTTCCCCTCCCCCGTCTTCAGATTCATCCGCTGCGCTTGCTATTTGTTCAGCGCCGCTGCTCTGTACCAGCCTCGTCGGCGACAATGGTGAAGGAGAAGACGGCGGCTTTGGAGCGGGCGAAGAAGGCGACGGCGAAGGCGAAGGGGAGAGCGACCAGTCGGGGTGGATCCTCGTCGCGGTCCCGCCTGCCGCAAGGTTGGATCCAGGGGGATTGGATCCGCTCGACCATCACCCAGAAGGATCTCGACGACCTGGCTAACGAAGGGCTGGTCGAGCACGGGGCAGCTAGGCTTCCGGGGACGGAGTGGCAGCCGCAGCCTCAGGAGGGTGAGAGTGTCCTCTTAGCGACCCATGTCGATCGTGGGTTTTCTCTGCCGCCGCATCTTTTCTTTCAGGGGTTTCTGAACTTCTTCGGGGCACAGCTCCATCACTTCAGACCCAATTCCATTGCCTATCTCGCTGCTTTCGTGTCTTTGTGGGAAAACTTCTTGGGTTGTCGGCCGCACTGGGGCCTTTTCAAACACATATTCACTTGTCGCTCTCAGACGGTGAAAAAGGCTAATCCGAATGACGAGAGAACCCAAGTAATCTAGATGTGCGGGGGTCTTGGGTCCAGATGAGGAGTAAGAGTGCTTTTCCAGCTATGACCCTTCCCGGGTCAGTTAGAGGGTGGCAGTGGACCTGGTTCTATTGCCAAGACCAGTCGACGCCAGGGCAGTCGACTGGGCTCCCTCCCTTCTCCATGAGTCGAGTGAACAAGCCGTCCTCTCTGAAAGTGCTACCGGAGGAGAAGGCTCAGGTTAAAATGTTGATGGAGCATGTAGTCCAACTCATTCGCGATAGTGTGACTGGCATGGATCTTCTGGAGGTTTTCCTTCGACGGTGCATCCAGCCACTCTAATACCGGGGCCACCCGATGTGGTTGTACTCTGGTACTGAAGACACCACTCGGGTCCACCTAGAGGAGGTCGACAACGTCACACTGGAGAGGTGGATGAGTGCCATCACAGGGAACAAGGACAACCCTCGTGGGGCCAGGAGGATCCCGCCACTCGACGAGTCTTATGAACCAGACAAGGTATGACCACTTATCTCCGACTGTAATCATGTTTCATCCATTCTGTTTTGCTGCGGATCAGTCGATCGACTTTTGTCTTGTTTGTTGTCTTTCAGGCTACCACTGAGTTGTATTCGATGCCCAACGGGGCGCAAGCACAGACCGAGGAGGAGGAAGGAAGTGGAGGTGAAAGTCAAGAGGAGTGGGAATCGGATGGCGATGAAGGTGATGAAGATGCTGGCTCCGATGAGGAGGAGGAGGAGGAAGAGGAGGAGGAAGTTGCGCCTCCCCGTTCTGAAAGAAGGTCCAAGCTTGCCCATTACCCTGCAGTCGAGCGCAGCAAGCGGGCTGCACCTGTTGTGCAGTCGACCAAGCGTCCTTGGACGACCTCTCCGGCGCCGACTGAGAAAGCGCCGAAGCAATCTCGAGTGGTGCCATCAAAGCCGACGAAGGCCTTGTCGAAGATGAAGATGGTGATTCCCACTATTTCTGGGTAATGACATAACTTGTGTCCTCTTGTTTCTCATGGATTTATTCTTAGTCGATTCGTTAGCTGACCGACTGATTTCTGGAACTGCAGTGCTGCTACTTCTGATACCTCGGCCAGACCTGAAGATCAAGAAATGGAGGATGCCGTCACTTCCAACCCTGGTATGACCTTTGAGGTTTCGTTTTCAGTCGGTGGGATCTTCGTTTTTAACTTTGACTCTTTTCTGCAGCTCCATCTAATATCATCATTGATCTTCCTGACGATGATGAAGACGAGGAACCACTGAGGCAGAGGAGGAATAGGAGAGCGTCTGCTGGCAAGACAACTCAGGTCGTATCAGCACCTGAGACGTTGGTTGCGGAGGGTTACAACGTCACTCGGCCTACCGTATCCTTTGCGGTGCCGCTGACAAGTGCTCGCCCTTGATCGTCGAGTGCTGGTCAGCCTTCACTTTTCTCTACCCACCACGTCCCCGAAGACCAAGCAAGCGCTGCTAAAGAAGCCATACGCCAGGCGGGGGTCATGATGGAGCAAGTGAAGGCGATCCGAGATGCCAGTCAAGCGGCTTATGACGCCAGTTCAGCCCTTCAGAGAAGTTCAGCCCTTCAGAGCAATGTCCAGGTTGGTCGGTCACTACCTGTTCTGTTAGGATATGGTACCTGAAAACTTTTCTTTCTAAAAATCTTAATATCTATCGTACGCCCACTGGGTGTGTCGATTGAGATTCTGGATTGGTGGGGGCACGCTGAGTGCACCCACTGGGTGTAGTCCCCAAAGATATGGTCAACTGCTGGCAGTTGACTATAGTCTTTATCTCTTGAGCTTTTTTCTCATTACTGTCTTCACTCGATCTGGTCGAATGGAAGCATAAACTGGTGGGGGCACGCTGAGTGCACCCACTGGGTGTAATCCCCGAGACTGTGGTCGACTACTGGCAGTCGACTACGGTCTGAAGAACATCCTCTTTTTTGGGGGGGGGGTCGACTGACCGACTCTAGCTGATAGAACTAGTGGGGGCACGCTGAGTGCACCCACTGGGTGTAGTCCCCGAGACTACAGTTGAATGTTTAGATTCGGCTGTAGTCTTAGAAATACTACGATTTTTTTCTTAGTCACTCGGAAGTGACCTATCTTTGACTTCTGTCAATTGGTTCTTTGCAGAAATCTTGCGAGCTTACAGCTCGTTATATTGAATTGGAGAACAAGCATATCCAGCTCGAACTTGATCTGAAGCTTGTCCAGGAGAATTTCACGAAGGCGAAGGAGGAGGCAAAAGGTATGTTTGGTGAGAATCTTGACGACTGCCTTTGATTCTTGTCCATCCCTGAGTCTGATCTTACTGTGATTTTACAGATAAACTGAGGGATTCTCTGAAGAAGAAGGATCTTGACCTCGCTGAGGCGCAGAAAGCAGCTTCCGAGAAGACCAGGCTCGCAGAAGAAAAGCTGGCTTCAATCAGCAAACTTGAAGAGGAAAATACTAATCTGAAAGATGCTCTCGACGTGGCCAACCAGGAGGTCACTCGACTAAAGAATGACAAGATGGTCCTGAGTGACAAAGCTAGCGAACTGGTGGGAAAGAAGAACGACTTAGAAGCTTATCTGGGAGGACTCGCCAAGAAGCTATTCCTCATGCTTGAAGGTAACCCTTTGTATCTGACAGGTTTTTTAATTTTGGCCTCACCACCAAACTGCTGCCTTAACTTTGGGGTTGTGTCTACAGAGTTCTGCCAGAACTTTGAGGAGGATACTGGTCGACTAGAGACGAGCCTAGATCCCATCAACTCTCCTGTGAAGGATGAAACTGCCATGAACATGCTCCGACTCGAGTCTCGCGTTGCTACCGTTGTCGACTATCTTGCAAGGCTGAAGGTTGCGACGTCACGCATCGACACGGCGCTCTGGCCAGGAGAAGCACTTCAGAATGACCTTGAGTCTCTGATGACTCGACTGAACGAAGTTCCAAGTCGAGTGCAAGAATGGAAGAAGTCCTCTGCCAGGTGCGGTGCCGACGTTGCTCTATCTCTCGTCCGTGTTCACTACAAGGATGCGCGAGAGGACAAGCTGGCAGCTCTCAAGGTGGCCAATACCAAGAAGCATGACTTCCGATCCTTCATGGAGACCTTCATCGCTGCTGCCACTCGGATCGCAGATGGAATCGACCTGGATGAGTTCGTTGCGCCTTCCAGCCCTCCACAGGAGGGGTAAAAAAACTTCTATGCTTGATGCTTTAAATTTGCCTCGGAATGCCGAGTGGTTTTTGTAACTGATAAACTTTAACAGGCTTGGTGCCTGAGCACTTCTGGATCCGTAAGACGTTATCTGAACTTAGGTTTGCCGTTGAATATGTTTGCTTCTGCCTTCGAATGATCATCATCCTTTGCTTGGAATATATACTAGTGTTTGTGATGCTCTTTTGCAGGTAGGGACGAAGCACAAATTGCAATCGACTTGTACTCGTCATGCTTAGGCGAGCGCTGGGCTGCAGCTAAGCCCCCGAGTGGGAGGTTTGCTCTCCACTCGATAGGATTTCAAAAACTTAGGCGAGCACTGGGCTGCAGCTAAGCCCCCGAGTGGGAGGTTTGCTCACCACTCGGTAGGATTTTTAAAAACTTAGGCGAGCACTGGGCTGCAGCTAAGCCCCCGAGTGGTAGGTTTGCTCTCCACTCGGTAGGATTTCAGAAACTTAGGCGAGCACGGGGCTGCAACTAAGCCCCCGAGTGGGAGGTTTGCTCTCCACTCGGTAGGATTTTTAAAAACTTAGGCAAGCACTGGGCTACAGCTAAGCCCCCGAGTGGGAGGTTTGCTCTCCACTCGGTAAGATTTCAGAAACTTAGGTGAGCACTGGGCTGCAGCTAAGCCCCCGAGTGGGAGGTTTGCTCTCCATGCGGTAGGATTTTTTTTAAATCTTAGGCGAGCACTGGGCTGCAGCTAAGCCCCCGAGTGGGAGGTTTGCTCACCACTCGGTAGGATTTCAGAAACTTAGGCGAGCACTGGGCTGCAGCTAAACCCCCGAGTGGGAGGTTTGCTCTCCACTCGGTAGGATTTTCAAAAACTTAGGCGAGCACTGGGCTGCAGCTAAGCCCCCAAGTGGGAGGTTTGCTCTCAACTCGGTAGGATTTTCGTGGCGCAGCACTGAAGGAGAAGGTAGCAGTCGACCTGCGCTTCGTCCTCCTTGCGGAGCACATGTTGTATTTGTGGCGTAGCTCGGAAGGAGAAGGTAGCAGTCAACCCGCGCTTCGCCCTCCTTATGGAGCGCTTGTTGTATTTGTGGCGTAGCTCGGAAGGAGAAGGTAGCAGTCGACCCGCGCTTCGCCCTCTTTATGGAGCGCATGTTGTATTTGTGGTGTAGCTCGGAAGGAGAAGGTAGCAGTCGACCTGCACTTCGTCCTCCTTGCGGAGCGCACGTTGTATTTTTGGCATAGCTCGGAAGGAGAAGGTAGCAGTCGACCCGCACTTTGCCCTCCTTACGGAGCACACGTTGTATTTGTGGCATAGTTCGGAAGGAGAAGGTAGCAGTCGACCTGCGCTTCGTCCTCCTTGCGAAGCGCATGTTGTATTTTATACTTAGGCGAACACAAGGTTGCAGCTAAGCCCCCGAGTGGGAGGCTGGCTCACCATTCGGTAGAATTTTGTTTAAATTTAGGCGAGTACTTGGACTGCAGCTAAGCCTCCGAGTGGAAGGCTGGCTTACCACTCGGTAGGATTTTGTTTTAAACTTAGGTGAAACAGATTCGTGGCTAAGCCTCCGAGTGGAAGGCTGGCTTACCACTCGGTAGGATTTTGTTTTAAACTTAGGCGAAACGGATTCGCGGCTAAGCCTCCGAGTGGAAGGCTGGCTTACCACTCGGTAGGATTTTGTTTAAACTTAGGCGAAACGGATTCGCCGCTAAGCCTCCGAGTGGAAGGCTGGCTTACAACTCGGTAGGATTTTGTTTAAGCGAAATGGATTCGCAGCTAAGCCTCCGAGCGGGAGGCTGGCTCACCACTCGATAAGGATTTTTTTTTACAAACTTAGGCGAAACGGATTCGCAGCTAAGCCACCCACTGGGGGACTGATTTGTGTGAACAAAAGTAACAACAATCACTGGGAAAATTATAAAACTCTTGTCTTTCATAAATAAACTACAGAAGTACTTTTATTACAACTCATCTGAGTGAATACTTAAGTATAAAAGGGGCGGAGAAGATCCGCATTCCAAGCTCGTGGCTCATCAATCTGGCGATCGACGTTGTAACGACGGTATGCTCCGTTGTGGAGAACTTTGGTAAGAATGAAGGGGCCTTCCCAAGTAGGGGCGAGTTTGTGCAGCTTCTGTTTGTCCACTCGGAGGACCAAGTCTCCTTCCTGGAAGGCTCAGCTCTTCACATTTCTGGCGTAGAATCGGCGCAAGTATTGCTGATAGATGGTCGACCGGATCATGGCCATCTCTCTTTCTTCTTCTAGAAGGTCGACTGCGTCCTGTCGGGCTTCTTCTGCTTCGACTTCAGAGTAGAGCTCGACTCGCGGTGCATTATGAAGCAGGTCACTTGGCAGAACCGCTTCAGCTGCGTAGACCAGAAAGAATGGAGTTCTCCCAGTCGACCGATTTGGAGTAGTCCTCAATCCCCAAAGAACTGATGGAAGTTCGTCGACCCACGCGCCTGCTGCGTGCTTGAGGTCATGCATCAACCGGGGTTTTAGTCCCTTGAGAATTAGGCCGTTTGCTCTTTCTACTTGTCCATTCGACTGGGGGTGGGCGACTGAAGCGTAGTCAACTCGAGTGCCTTGAGAAGCGCAGAAGGCTTTGAACTGATCGGAATCGAAGTTTGACCCATTATCGGTGATGATGCTATGCGGAACTCCATATCTGAATATCAATTCTCTGATGAAGCTGATGGCAGTGCCAGCATCAAGATTTTTAATGGGCTTGGCTTCGATCCACCTGGTGAACTTGTCGACTGCCACCAGTACATGGGTGAAGCCGCTCCTGCCAGTTCTCAGTGGTCCAACCATATCTAACCCCCAAACAGCGAAAGGCTAGACGATTGGAATGGTCTTCAAGGCTGAGGCGGGCTTGTGTGACATATTGGAGTAGAACTGACATCCTTCACATTTGTCGACTATCTCTTTCGCCATTTCATTTGCTCTGGGCCAGCAAAAGCCTGCTCGGTATGCTTTAGCCACGATGGTCCGAGAGGACGCATGATGGTCACAGGTCCCCGAGTGGATATCGTTGAGAATCATTCGACCCTCTTCCGGTGTTATGCATTTCTGGCTGACTCCAGTCGCGCTTTCTCTGTACAACTGTCCCCTCATGACAGTAAAGGCCTTGGATCGACGGACGATCTGCCGAGCCTCTTCTTCATTCTCTGGGAGCTCTTTCCTTACGATATACGCGATGTAAGGCACTGTCCAGTCGGGAGTGATAACCAGAACTTCCATGATTAAGTCAACCACGGCTGGGACCTCAACTTCAGTCGGATTCGTGGCACTTTTTGGCTGCGGGGCTTCTTCGGTGAAAGGATCTTCTTGAACTGACGGCGTGTGAACATGCTCCAAAAATACGCCACTCGGGATGGCTTCTCTTTTGGAACCTATCTTCGCCAACTCATCAGTTGCTTGGTTTTTCAGTCAGGGAACATGATGGAGCTCTAATCCCTCGAATTTCTTCTCCAGCTTTTTGACTGCATTGCAGTAACCAATCATAGTTGGGCTTCTGACATCCCACTCCTTCATCACATGGTTAACCACCAAATCCGAGTCACCGTAGACCATGAGGCGTCGGACGCCGAGTGAAATGGACATGCGCAACCCATACAAAAGTGCTTCGTATTCTGCTTCGTTGTTGGAGGAGTCAAAGTGAATCTGGAGTACATATCTGATCTTATCTCCTCGGGGAGAAACCGACACTACCCCGGCACCGGAACCATTCAGCATTTTAGAGCCATCAAAGAACATAGTCCAGTGCTCCGAGTGAACTTGAGTCGGTAACTGCTGTTCAGTCCACTCAGCGAGGAAATCTGCTATTGCTTGGGACTTGATAGCTTTCTTTGCCTCAAATCTGATATCAAGGGGAAGGAGTTCAATCGCCCATTTTGCCACTCGACCAGTTGCATCTCTGTTGTGCAGAATCTCTGATAAGGGGGCGTCGCTGACGACTGTGATGGTATGGTCAGAGAAGTAGTGAGCAACCTTCTTCGTGGTCATATAAATCCCATATACAAGCTTCTGATAATGAGGGTATCGTTGCTTTGATGGGGTCAGGACTTCAGAAATATAGTATACTGGGCGCTGAACTTTCAAGGTTTTCCCTTCTTCTTCCCGCTCGACCATAAGTACTATACTGATGACTTGTCCCGTGGCTGCAATGTAAAGCAGCAAAGGCTCTTTGCTGATCGGGGCAGCAAGCACCGACTTGGTGGAAAGCAGGGTTTTTAACTCTGCAAACGCTGCGTCAGCTTCAGGAGTCCACTCAAACTTGTCTGACTTCTTCATCAGTTGGTAAAGAGGCAATTCCTTCTCACCGAGACGAGAGATGAATTGACTTAAAGCGGCCAAGCAACCTGTAAGCTTCTAAACATCGTGCACACGCACAGGTCATTTCATTCGGAGTATAGTGCCCACTTTCTCTGGGTTTGCACCGATTCCTTGTTCGGAAACGAGAAAATCGAGTAACTTTCCACCAGGAACTCCAAATGTGCACTTGGATGGATTAAGTTTGATATCATACCTCCTGAGGTTGGCAAATGTTTCAGCGAGGTCAGTCAGTAGGTCGGAACCTTTCTGTGACTTGACCACAATGTCATCCATGTATGCTTCCACATTCCAACTGATCTGAGTGAGCAAACACTTTTGAATCATCCTCATGAACGTGGCTCCGGCATTCTTGAGGCCGAATGGCATGGTGACATAACAGAAGCACCCAAATGGGGTGATGAAAGCTTTCTTGATCTCATCGGGTCCATACAGACGGATCTGATGGTACCCGGAATAGGCGTCTAAGAAAGATAGTCGCTCACATCCCGTAGTCGAGTCGACTATTGGATCGATGCGGGGAAGAGGAAAATGATCTTTCGGGCAGGCCCGATTGATATGTTTAAAGTCAATGCACATGCGAAGTGAGTTGTCCTTTTTGGGGACCATTACAACATTGGCGAGCCACTCAGAGTGGTAAATCTCTCGGATAAACTCTGCTGCTAAGAGCCGAGCCAGCTCTTCACCAATAGCCTTCCTTTTTTGGACGGCGGACCGTCGTAGATGTTCCTTGACAGGTTTTGCCTTTGAATCGACTCACAGACGATGCTCAGCCAGCCCCCTGGGTACACCTGGCATGTCAGAAGGTTTCCATGCAAAGATGTCCCAGTTCTCACGGAGGAACTGGATGAGCGCTTCTTCCTATTTGGGGTCGAGTGTTGTGGAGATGTGAGTCGGAGCAGCGTTGGGGTTGGTCGGGTGGATGTGAACTGGTTTTGTCTCACCGGACGACTGAAATGCTGATTCCGTAGCGGGCTTCTTGGCTCGCAACAAATCACTCGGATCCGCATTCCTGTGGTGTTCCTGCCACTCTTCTGCCACCATCTGAGCATCGACGATCTTTGAGCCTTTCTGGAAGCACTCTTCTGCCTTCTTGCGATTACTAGTAACAGTGATGACGCCCTTAGGGCCAGGCATCTTCAATTTGAGGTACACGTAACATGGTCGAGCCATAAAACGTGCATAAGCTGGCCTGCCCAAAATAGCGTGGTAGGCACTCTGGAAATCTACAACCTCAAATGTCAGCTTTTCTTTGCGGAAGTTCTTGGAATCACCAAAAACCACATCGAGAGCAATCTGGCCGAGTGATGCAGCCTTCTTGCCAGGAATGACTCCATAGAAACTCATGTTGCTTGTGCTGAGTTTGGACATCGGAATGCCCATCCCTTTCAGCGTCTCAGCGTATAGTATATTCAAACTACTGCCACCATCCATCAACACTTTAGTCAGTCGAGTGCCCTCAATGACTGGGTCGACCACCAGAGCTTGCCTCCCAGGGGTGGCTATGTGCGTCGGGTGATCAAACTGGTCGAATGTGATGGCTGTTTGAGACCACTTTAGATAATTGGGTGTTGCTGGAGCAACCATATTCACCTCTCGGTTTATAACTTTCAGTCGACTTTTCATCTCAACGTTAGCAAAAATCACTAGAGTAGAATTGCCCTGAGGGTATTCCTTGTCACTATCTCCCTTGTCCTCAGCTTTGTCTGACTCCTTTTCCTTATCCTTGGGCTTTTTCCCCTGGAACTACTGTATCAGAAGTCGACACTGTCGAGTGGTATACTTCGGGTAAATGAAATTACCCTCTTCATCTTTCTTCGTGTGGATGTGACACGGCAAATCCATCACGTCATTTCCCTCTTTATCTTCACTTTCTTGGGGTTCCAAGGTCCTTTGGGCTTTCCTTTGAACTTTCCTTGAGTCACGGCCAAGGTTTCTCCAGGAGCAACTGGCTCGGCTTTCCACTTTTGCTTCCGACTGGAGTTCCCTCCTCCGGTTTCCTGGGTGACTGACTTGTGCTTGCCGCTCCGGAGCCGATCCTCTTCCTCACCATTGGCATATTTGGTGGCTATCTCCATCATTCGACTCAGAGACATGTCTCCGGTTCGACCAAATTTCAGGCTTAGCTCCCTGTACTTTACGCCTTCCTTGAAGGCGCAGACTGCCTGGTGATCAGATACATTCTCCACTGTGTGATGCAATGTGATCCATCTCTGGATGTAATCTCTCAGAGTCTCATTCGACTTCTACACACAAGATTGCAACTCTGTCAGTCCTGCTGGTTGCTTGCACGTTCCTTCGAACGATCTGACAAACACTCGAGAGAGGTCTTCCCATGTGTAAATGCTACTGGGTGTCAACTGATTCAGCCATGCCCTGGCTGACCCTTCCAACATAAGAGGCAGATGTTTCATGGCCACCTCGTCATTTCCGCCGCCGATCTGGACAGCCACTTGGTAGTCTTCAAGTCAAGTATCGGGCTTAGACTCACGTTGAACTTGCTGACTCTAGTCACCAACCTGAAGTTGGGAGGAATCACTGCGGCTCGGATGGCTCTGCTGAAACACTCTGGTCTGGAGACATGCATTCGGCTACTAGTGGGCACATCACTGTCGTTGCCCTCTCTGTGAGCTCTGTTCCGGTTGACCAGACCTTGAACGATGATGGATCTCGCATCAAAGCCTGGTTCCCTGGGGTCGACTAGGATTCTTCGTCCGCCACTGTGCTGGCGCCTATCATCCTGCTGTCGAGGCACATAGGATCCACCCCTTGGAGGAGGAGTGGGAGCTCGACGTCGATCATTGTGATCTAATCAGTGATCATACTGCTCATGGTTCCTGTACTGATCGTGTCGGTCACCACGCCCTTCACACCTCGGGGGCGATCTAGGGCTATGAGCCAACTGGACCGTATTCGCTGCCACGGATCTGCTGTGAATCCTGTTCCGCGACTGCGATACAGCTGAATTCTGATCTCCTGCTGCCCGGAGCAAATCTCTGATCTGCATCAGGCCTCTACCAGCCTCCGACTGGGAAGGCTGAATTGACTCTGCTATACGGGCTGCAGCTGCTAAATTCTGAATCGGAGTTCGGTATACCTGAGTCGGAGGTGGGAAGAGCTGACGTCGACTGGAGTCAGGGACTCGTTGTCGCGCATGCTCGTCGAGTGCTTGCTGAAGGTTCTCCAGTCGAGTGTGCTCAGCTAGGTTGGCCAAGCGCGCGTCCTCCAAGGCGCAAGCTTCAAGGGTTTCTCCAATGATAGGAGTATGAAGGGCATCCATGTTCCGGCGGTGAAGTTCTTCCCTCTGCAGCGAATTGAGGGGCTCGGGAAGGTATTCCTCATGGGGATGCGACGGATCGCCTCCGCCGTTACCTCCCTCTGCGCCAGAAAAAGCCAGGGGGACCGTGTGGTCCATTAACCATCAGGACCTCCACCGTTGGATCACTGCTGTCGCACTCGGATGCAGTCTCTGCGTAGCCAGTCGACAGGTGGAACATGCCGTAGAGAGATTCGTCGGGCTCAATTGCCATGACTTGGGCGGTGGTCGACTGGCGAGCCACCGCGTGCCTCACCCACCGCTGAAGCCTCGACTGACCAGAGCGCTTGCGTCGGTGGGAAGCTGGGAGGGAGGATGACACAAAAACCGGTCGATGCTGGGTCGACGGTTGCCGCAGGAGGACACCGCGGACGCACGTGCGAAAGTGCATCGCTTGGCGGACTGGGAGCGCGTCGACGTCGAGCGGAGCCTCCTGAAGCTAGGTAGAGTCGTCGGCGATGAACGTGAGTGCGCCGAGACGGATCTCGCGGCCCTCGACCAAAACTCCGCCTGAAACCATGACGAAGGCGATCGGAAAAATTGCAACTTCTCCAATAAATTGCTAAGACACCGGCCCCAAGGTGGGAGCCAACTGTCGTGGTTCTAAGTATGACAGTAGTGTAGGGGGTACTAAAGGAGAGGCAAGATCCTAGCTATGGAGTAGTTGTTCACGCAAGTGTTTTACGAGTTCAGGCCCTTCTCGGAGGAAGTAACAGCCCTACGTCTCAGTGCCCGGAGGCGGTCGACTGGATTATATGTGTGAGAGTTACAGGGGTGCGAACCCTTCTGCTAGTGGAGAGGGGTGACTTATATAGAGGATGCCAAGACCCCAGCCAGCCCACGTAGCAGAGGGCTTAAAGTACATTAAGGCCAGGCGTTACTGGTAACGCCTTACATAAAGTGTCATCATGACCATAAAGACTACTTAATTACAAACCGTTTGGATACAGAGTGGCTCTGGAACTCTTGGTGGTCGTGTGAGTCTTCATGGTCGAGTGTCTTCAAGTCCGTCGAGTGGAATCCCTCTAGGTCGACTGGAAGACGATTTCTTCTAAAGATGTCCTTGGGGAGGGTACCTTGGACAGGTCCATGACCCTACCCTAGGTACATGACTTCATCACTCTCAGCTACCACCATTTGACATTTTCCTTTGGAGATTTTGAGTTTGCGGTTTTTCCGTTTCCTAAGGTGTTTCGGCTAATTAGGAATGGGTCGACATCGACAACACCGCCTCTCATCATTGCCAAGGACGGTAACCTCGTCGACACCATTGTATATTCCCCTTGCCATTGCATTGTTAACCCCTAGCCCATTTTGCGTTACTTGCCTATCGAGACTAGCCGTTGAGTATTGCCGGCAACGTTACTTGTGCACATTAGTGATCTGTACCTTCCATTGCATACATACCATATCATATTGGTATCACAATATCATCTCTTGTGTCACAAGATTGTTCCCGCATATACACAATTGCTATCTTGGTTTGTGCATTTCGCATTGTGGCCATATCAAAAAAAAAGAATAAGCTTTTAAGCAAAGAAAGAGAGAGCAAAGAAGCTTGCAAGCAATAGCCATAGCATCATACCACATTGCATATAAGATTGTCATATCCGATCATCTTGGATCATCTTGAGAGGAACACCGGGAACCATACATACATAGCATACTTGGGATAGAAGTTTATCCATTTTGCATCTTATAGGTTGTGCGCAAGTGTCGTATCCGCCTATTGAGCAATTGTGCTAGCGTCTCTCTTGAGTTGTGCAATGATACGTCTCCAACGTATCTATACTTATGAAGCATTCATGCTATTATCTTATCTGTTTTGAATGTTTATGGGCTTTATTATACACTTTTATATATTTTTTGGGACTAACCTATTAACTGGAGGCCCAGCCCATATTGCTGTTTTCTTGCCTATTTTAGTGTTTCAAAGAAAAGGAATATCAAACGGAGTCCAAACGGAATGAAACCTTCGGGAGCATTATTTTTGGAACGGAAGCAATCTAGGAGACTTGGAGTTGAAGTCAAGGAAGCTTTAAGGTGGCCATGAGGGTGGGGGGCGCCCCCCTACTGGGCGCGCCCCCCTGTCTAATGGGCCCCTCGAGACTCCCCCGACTGACTTCTTTCGCCTATATATTCACATATACCCTAAAAACATCGGAGCACAAGATAGATCGGGAGTTCCTCCATCGCAAGCCTCTGTAGCCACCAAAAACCTCTCGGGAGCCCATTCCGGCACCCTGCCAGAGGGGGGATCCCTCACCGGTGGACATCTTCATCATCCCGGCGCTCTCCATGACGATGAGGGAGTAGTTCACCCTCGGGGCTGAGGGTATGTACCAGTAGCTATGTGTTTGATCTCTCTCTCTCTCTCTCTCGTGTTCTCTCTATGGCACGATCTTGATGTATCACGAGCTTTGCTATTATAGTTCGATCTTATGATGTTTCTCCCCCTCTACTCTCTTGTGATGAATTGAGTTTTCCCTTTGAAGTTATCTTATCGGACTGAGTCTTTAAGGATTTGAGAACACTTGATGTATGTCCTGTCGTGCTTATCTGTGGTGACAATGGGATATCACATGATCCACTTGATGTATGTTTTGGTGATCAACTTGCGGGTTCCGCCCATGAACCTATGCATACGGGTTGGCACATGTTTTCATCTTGACTCTCCGGTAGAAACTTTGGGGCTCTCTTTGAAGTACTTTGTGTTGGTTGAATAGATGAATCTGAGATTGTGTGATGCATATCGTATAATCATGCCCACGGATACTTGAGGTGACAATGGAGTATCTAGGTGACATTAGGGTTTTGGTTGATTTGTGTCTTAAGGTGTTATTCTAGTATGAACTCTATGATAGATTGAACAGAAAGAATAGTTCGTGTTATTTTACTACGGACTCTTGAATAGATCGAGCAGAAAGGATAACTTTGAGGTGGTTTCGTACCCTACCATAATCTCTTTGTTTGTTCTCCGCTATTAGTGGCTTTGGAGTGACTCTTTGTTGCATGTTGACGGATAGTTATATGATCCAATTATGTTATTATTGTTGAGAGAACTTGCACTAGTGAAAGTATGAACCCTATGCATTGTTTCCTACCATTGCAATACCGTTTACGCTCACTTTTATCTTTGGTTACCTTGCTGTTTTTATATTTTCAGATTACAAAAACCAATATCTGCCATCCATATTGCACTTGTATCATCATCTCTTCGCCGAACTAGTGCAGCTATACAATTTACCATTGTATTGGGTGTGTTGGGGACACAAGAGACTCTTTGTTATTTGGTTGCAGGGTTGCTTGAGAGAGACCATCTTCATCCTACGCCTCCAACGGATTGATAAACCTTAGGTCATCTACTTGAGGGAAATTTGCTACTGTCCTACAAACCTCTACACTTGGAGGCCCAACAACGTCTAAAAGAAGAAGGTTGTGTAGTAGACATCATGCAACACGAGTGTTTTCCGTCGATTCCACATTTTGTGCTCATTCCTTGGTTGCACGACCCCATTTATCTATCCGTGTGTGTGTTTCCGTGTGCCATTCATTGCTATTGGTCTACTTGTTTCCCTTGCAAATTTGTGAATCTCTTTCAACATTATTGACTCTTGCTAACATATTGCATTAAATTATTGTGCCACTATCCTCACCGAGCTCCACCATAAGCTTTACTTGATAGGTGTGAGTGAACAAGTCTGGTACCAATTCCACTATTCTTTCACTTCACATTGACTGAAACGGGATACATCATCAACTTTGGGAAAAGGTAACTTGGTATTGTTTATCTCATTTCCTACTCACCTCTACTCGAGTCTTGTGATGGATAGGCAAGGCATTTCACCTTCGTTCTACAACAACGACGAGTTCGGTGCCACGAAAAACAACTCCGACACCAAGATGCAAGCTCGGATGGAGGAGATCAAAGCCCTCATCAAGTCCTACAAGCGATCTTCCTCATATTCGAGAAGACGCTCAAGTGCATGTGCTTCTGAGCTACCATCTCCGGCAAGATCACATCGGCATCGACATCAACACCAACAACCACTCAAAGATTTCACAATCTCCCTTGGCATTTTCGCCAAGCGACTGCAAGACATCTTCGCCTATGGACATACGACATCTTCGCCAAGAAGCACCCCAAGACTACGCTCAAGAGAAGCTCCCCTAGCTTAAGTCCGCGACTTCCACGAGCTACTACGACCTCAACACCGACCACGAGATTCCTTTCTATGGGACTCCAGAACCCGATGAGTATCTCGAGTGGGACCGCTTGATGGACGAATACCTCAAGCTACATCAAGTTTGTCCCGAAGATCAAGTGAAGTGCGCCACAAGAAACTTCCACGACTACGCATCGGCATGGTGGCTTCACACACCTTCGGAAAACTATGACATGAGTTGGCCCAAGATGAAAAGAGCTATGCGGCGAGAGTTCGTGCCACCAACCTACACGGAACAACTTCGACGCCAATTGGAGAACACTGTCCAAGGATCCAAGTCCATCGACAAGTACTTCAAGGAGATGAAGAATGCCTTGCGACGAGCCGGCGTGGACGACCCCATTTCGATGAAGTTCCACTTCATGATGGGATTGAACAACGGAATCTCCAAGACTATCTTCCTTGAGAACTACAAGTCCCTCGACGACTACTACATTGGTGCTCTCAAAGCGGAACAAGAACTCATGAAGGCCAAGGCTTCTCCACCCCAAGCACATTTCGCGGCGACCAAGCTCTATGACAAGCATGAGGCTAGTACCACCACAATGTCCAAGCCCGACGAGCTCCAAGACGATGCTCCCAAGTTCGACTTCACTGCCATCCCTCTTTGTGGCATTGATGGTGCCGAGTCTACCATGACTCTTTTTCAAGACGGTGCGGCGTCAAGTACGACTACAGAGACCCTCAAGGAACAAGCTTTGGAGGCGAGCGATAAGGTGGCAAGCAAGGATGATGTTTCCATCTTTGGAGGCGAGAGTGATGATGTGGCATCTTCGGCCTTCATCCACGGCGACGGCGACGGCGACGAGATGATCGAGCATGGGATTTTCCCTTCGGTCATGGAGAAGAGTGATGATGTGCCATGATGAGGACATCAATACCATTGTTACACCCACAACCCCTACTGCTACATATACTGGACCAATTACTAGAGATCGCGCACGCCAATTAAATTATTAGGTACTTTCGTTTCTTGGTAATGATTCTAATGTTCATGAGAATATGATGCTGCCTAAATTGGATACATTTGTTTTGCTTACAAATGAATGGCCTAGCTTGGAGAAGGATGAACATTGGAGCAAGAACAAGCATGGAGATGATGGCATGCGCAAGGGGAACAAGAACGGAGTTATAAGTGATGATTTCAGGACTTTGAAGCCTCCATAATGGGTGCATGAAGCCTTGGACGAAATATACAAGATGCCACTTCATAAATTTCGTCCCGAGGCTATTCTAGGTGCTGTGTCACCTTATTATTGGGCCAGGCCCATGTAATTTCAAAATACATAAGTATAGGCTATTTTTAGAGTTCGTATGTGTGGGGAAACAAGAGATAGGGTTGATTTCGGACCCCTCCACCAAGGGCCACGAAATCCCCCCCCCCTCTTCCTCCATATATATAGCCCTTAGGGCACCATTTAGACTTTGGGTTTTGTTTAGATTAAAAGTTCGCCATAGCTGCAACTTCGTGTACTTTGTTTGTGTTCAACGACCAGACAATGGCGTCTCAGAACCCCACCTTGATCAATAAAGCTTTCATCTTATATTTGCAATATCCAGATTGCAATCTCAGTTTCTTGCTTGTTCTTCGTTTGCTCACAGGAAACAGACCCTCGTGGTCAGTTTGATCGTGCTCCGGCGTGGTCAATAACCTCTCGGAGTTGGTTTAGCGATTGCTAAGGCGCGACGTCCTCACACGTTCGTAGTCGGATCGTCAAAGTCGACTTCCACCAAAGCGATATTCATCATCTTATCGAAAGAAGGGACACCTTTGCCTCTATCAAGTGGTATCAGATTTTCAGGTTGCTCGGTGAGATTTTACAGTTTTTCATAGTTTAGATCGAGTCTTTTCTTCATACGTATAGTCCACGAAAAAGCAAAAAAAATTAGGGTTAGTTCATCCTATCCGAACCAATCTGAGCCTTTGCATAATCTCTTCTGTATTTGCTTTGTTGAATTTGCGGTTGCATCGTCGTGTCAAGTTGCTCGTCTTAGCGTCTAATTTCCCTTAGAGTTTCGAGTTCTATTCACAAGTTGTCACGCCGCCGCCGCACCATCGTCATCGCTCCTGCCATCTACCACCACCGCTAATCCGCCACCGCTCTGAATCCATATCCATATACCACCACCAATCCGTATCCATATACCACCACCGATCCGTATCCATATACCACCACCGCTACCATATACCACCACCGCTGCCATATCCTACCACCATATATCCACCACCAATCCGAGTTTCTTTCATATTTGGTTTGTTTTCGAGATCTGTCTAATTTCCGATTCGTGTTTCCTTGCCTGAGTAGGTTTCAGAAAAAAAAAGAGTCCGGAAACCACCCTCCGTTTAGGCCCAAAATTTTCCAAAAACACACTCGACAAAAAAAATTCTAGCTATCCTATTTTTAGGTGCTTCCAAGCGTATTGAGACAGTCGCCGTTATAGAAAGTTTGTTTTGACCCGTTTCCAGTTTTTGGGTCCGGGCAGTCGAAAAAAAATTGGTCAAAAAAATTTCGTGCCTATCCTGTCAGTTTGACCTAGGAAGAGTTTTGAGACACTCGCCATTATAGTGATTTTTCGCAAAAAAAAGAGGAGCCCAAAAAAAAATCCAGAGTGCTTTTCCTTTGTTTACGTCCAGCGCCGTGATTTTGTTAGTGTTCTTGGCTCGCGTCTCTAGCACGGTCTAGCCTAGGACCAGCACAGTACCGTCGGTGCGCGTTTATTCAACTTTGCATATCTGAATTGATTATTGCTGACCCTTTTGCTACCATATTATACGCCTTCCCAGCTCCACATACATTTACGTCGTGCGTTTGACTCTCCCTGGTAATCGCTTTATCCAAGCTTTGAGAGTTTTGACTACAATGGTTGCCGATCACCGCCTGCTGCTGGGTAAGAACTGGCAAGAATTTGAGTTTTGCTTGATGGATGTGTGACACCCACCACCACCACTTGTTAGTAGTCTGTAGGATCATATTCTTTTGTGTTTCTATTGCTGCTAACCATGCCAGGATCACAAGCCGACGAGATTGACTGGGAGAACTTAACGAACAAGGATCTTCATGATAAGTTTCAGCAAATGATGACTAAACAGGTGCAAGATGTGCTGAACAATTTTGAAGAGGCCATGGAGAAGATCACTGGCCTTGAGAAGACATTCGAAAGAAAGATTGATAAAATATTTAATGAACTGCTTGCACGTATTCCACCACTGGCTGCACCTGCCGCACCTCTGCAACAACAACGACAACTACCTCCATGTTGCGAAACAGCCCTCCGCCGAGCAAGCTATGTCCTTCTTCAGCCTGGCCAAACTATTGGTGCTGCTGTTGATACTTCTGTGGCTCCTGCTGCTGATGCGGAGGATGATTATGCGGGAGATTACGAGGATGAGGTTGATCAAAATCAAAACAACGTGCAACCACCAGCACCACAACCACCAGGTCGTCCACATGCAAATAATCACAATGGTAGGGCTCTCCCTCAGGTACGAGATCATGACCATGTTCCTAAACTGAAATTGAATATTCCACCGTTTGAGGGTAGATACATTCCTGATGTATATCTTACTTGGGAGTTAGAAACTGAACAATGTTTTACATGTTTACAATATCCCGAGGAGAGACGGGTTGCTGTTGCTATTTCTGCTTTCACTAGTTTTGCATGTGTATGGTGGTCTGAACATTGTAGCTTATATCCTATTCCAACTACTTGGGCTGCTTTGAAAAATGCTATGCGTACTCATTGGGTACCACCATATTATCAACGTGAATTGCTTCAAAAATTACAGTGTTTAAGACAAGGAAAAAATTCTGTAGTAGAATATTATCAGGAATTACAAACTGGCATGATTAGATGTGGTATTGTTGAGGAGAATGAAGCTCTACTTTCACGTTTTATGGGTGGATTAAATAGAGAGATTCAGACCATTCTAGAGTATAAGGAGTATACTAATATAACTCATTTATTTCATCTTGCTTGTAAAGCTGAACGTGAAGTGCAGGATCGACAAGCATTGGCGCGAACTAACTTTTCTGAAGGTCGACCTTCATCATGGACACCGCGTGCATCTTCTACTTCCACTGTACCAGCACCTCCATTTGGTGCCACCTCCAGCCGTGATACAAGAAAGCAGGCACAACCACCACTATCTGCCAAGAGCGCACCTGTCGGGCCTGCACAGAGCTCTTCTTCTTCCATGGCACCAACTAGGCACACAAGTGATATTATTTGTCGTCGTTGTAAGGGAAGAGGTCATTATGTGAGAGAATGCAAATCTCAGCGTGTGATGATTGCTACTGAGGATGGTGGGTATGAGTCCGCTAGTGACTATGATGAGGAGACTTTGGCTCTTATTACACGTGAAGAACACGGTGGAGATGATTCTGATCATGAGACGCAATACATGGCTCCTGAAGACGCTGACAGGTATGAATGTTTAGTTGCTCAATGTGTTTTGAGTGTGCAGGTCACACAAGCTGAGCAAAATCAGAGGCATAATTTGTTCCATACAAAGGGAGTTGTGAAGGAACGTTCTATGCGTGTCATCATAGACGGAAGGAGCTGCAACAACTTGGCTAGCATGGAGATGGTGGAGAAGCTATCTCTGACCACAAGACCACATCCACATCCTTACTACATCCAATTGTTCAACAATAGTGGCAAGGTTAACGTAACACGTATAGTTCGTGTGCATTTTAGTATCTCTACATATGCTGATTATGGTTATTGTGTTGTGGTACCTATGCAAGCATGTTCCTTATTACTTGGTCGACCATGGCAATTTGATAAAAAATTTGTACACCATGGTAGAAACAATCAGTACACTCTTGTTCATAAGGATAAAAATATTACTTTGCTTCCTATGACTCCTGAGTCCATTTTGAAACATGATATTAATAGAGCTAATAAAGCAAAACAGGAGAAAAATAAGAGTGAAAATCAGATTGTGGCAAAAGAATTTGAGCAACTAATGAAGCCTAATAGTAAACCATCTAGTGTTGCTTCTGAAATTAAATTGAAAAGTGCATGTTTACTTGCCACTAAATCTGATACTGATGAGCTATATTTTAGCAAATCTGTTTGATGTGCTTTTGTGTGCAAAGAGGCATTATTTTCATTCGAGGACGTGCCTTCCTCTTTGCCTCCTGCTGTCACTAACATTTTGCAGGAGTTCGATGACGTCTTTCCACAAGACGTGCCACCGGGATTACCTGCCATTCGAGGGATTGAGCATCAGATTGACTTAATTCCCGGTGCATCATTACCCAACCGTGCACCATACCGTACCAATCCAGAGGAGATGAAGGAGATTATGCGTCAAGTACAGGAGCTACTCGACAAAGGTTATATACGTGAATCCCTTAGTACTTGTGATGTTCCTATTATTCTAGTACCGAAAAAGGATGGTACATCACGTATGTGTGTTGATTGTAGAGGCATTAATAATATTACTATTCGTTATTGTCATCCTATTCCTAGGCTAGATGATATGCTTGATGAATTGAGTGGCTCTACAATATTCTCCAAAGTTGATTTGCGTAGTGGATACCATCAAATTCATATGAAATTGGGAGATGAATGGAAAATGGCATTTAAAACTAAGTTTGGATTATATGAGTGGTTAGTCAGGCCTTTTGGGTTAACTAATGCACCTAGTACTTTCATGAGATTAATGAACAAAGTTTTATGTGCTTTTATTGGACGATTTGTGGTAGTCTATTATGATGATATACTGATTTATAGCAGATCTTTGGAGGAACATTTGGAACATTTACGTGCTGTTTTTATTGCTTTACGTGATGCACGTTTTTTGGTAACCTTGGGAAGTGCACCTTTTGCACCGACCGAGTATCTTTTCTTGGCTATGTTGTTACTCCATAGGGAATTGAAGTTGATAAAGCCAATATTGAAGCTATTGAGAGTTGGCCGCAGCCCAAAACGGTCACACAAGTGAGGAGTTTTCTTGGCCTCGCTAGATTTTATAGGCATTTTGTGAGAGATTTTAGCACCATTGCTACACCTCTCAATGAGCTTGCAAAGAAAGATGTGCCTTTTCTTTGGGGTACCGCATAGGAAGAAGCCTTCATGGTATTGAAAGATAAGTTGAAACATGCTCCTTTACTCCAACTTCCTGATTTTAATAAGACTTTTGAGCTTGAATGTGATGCTAGTGGAATTGGATTAGGAGGTGTGTTATTACAAGATGGCAGACCTGTTGCATACTTTTCTGAAAAATTGAGTGGGACTAGTCTGAATTATTCTACTTATGATAAATAATTATATGCTCTTGTTCGGACTTTAGAAACATGGCAACATTATTTATGGCCCAAAGAATTTGTTATACACTCGGATCATGAATCTTTGAAACATATTAAAAGTCAAGCTAAACTGAATCGTAGACATGCTAAATGGGTTGAATTCATTGAGACTTTCCCTTATGTCATTAAACACAAGAAGGGTAAAGAAAATGTTATTGTTGATGCATTGTCTCGTCGCTATACTATGCTTTCACAACTTGACTTCAAAATATTTGGTTTGGAGACCATCAAAGATCAATATGTGCATGATGCTGATTTTAAAGATGTAATGCAGAATTCTAAAGAAGGAAGAATGTGGAACAAGTTTGTCGTTAATGATGGATTTGTGTTCCGTGCTAACAAGCTATGCATTCCAGCTAGCTCCGTTCGTCTTTTGTTGTTGCAGGAGGCGCATGGAGGAGGATTAATGGGACACTTTGGCGTGAAGAAGACGGAGGACGTACTTGCTACACATTTCTTTTGGCCAAAGATGAGATGGGATGTTGAGCGTTTTATTGCTTGCTGCACTACATGTCAAAAAGCTAAGTCACGAGTCAATCCTCATGGTTTACATATGCCTTTGCCTGTACCTAGTGTTCCTTGGGAGGATATATCTATGGACTTTGTTTTAGGTTTACCTCGAACAAAGAAGGGGAGGGATAGCATATTTGTTGTCGTGGATAGATTCTCGAAAATGGCACACTTTATACCATGTCATGAAAGCGATGATGCTGTTAATGTTGTTGATTTGTTCTTTCGTGAAATTATTCGCTTGCATGGTGTGCCAAAAACTATTGTTTCAGATCGTGATATTAAATTTCTTAGCCACTTTTGGAGATGTTTATGGGCTAAGTTGGGGACTAAACTGCTTTTTAGTACTACTTGTCACCCCCAAACTGATGGACAAACTGAAGTAGTCAATAGAACATTGTCTACTATGCTTAGGGCTGTTTTGAAGAATAATAAGAAAATGTGGGAGGAATGCTTAACTCATATTGAATTTTCTTATAATCGTTCATTGCATTCTACTACTACGATGTGTCCTTTTGAAGTTGTGTATGGTTTCCTACCTCGTCCACCTATTGATTTGTTGCCTCTTCCATCTTCAGAGAAGGTTAATTTTGATGCTAAACAACATGCTGAATTGATTTTAAAAATGCATGAGTTAACTAAGGAAAACATTGAGCGTATGAATGCTAAATATAAACTTGCTGGAGATAAGGGTAGAAAACATGTTGTGTTTGCACCTGGAGATCTTGTTTGGTTACATTTGCGTAAGGATAGATTTCCTGATTTGTGCAAATCAAAGCTAATGCCTCGTGCTGATGGTCCTTTTAAGGTGTTGGAGAAAATAAATGATAATGCATATAAACTTGAGCTGCCTGCAGATTTTGGGGTTAGTCCCACTTTTAACATTCCATATTTGAAGCCTTATTTGGGTGAGGAAGATGAGCTTCCGTCGAGGACGACTTCATTTCAAGAAGGGGAGGATGATGAGGACATCAATACCATTGTTACACCCACAGCCCCTACTGCTACATATACTGGACCAATTACTAGAGCTCGCGCACGCCAATTAAATTATCAGGTACTTTCGTTTCTTGGTAATGATTCTAATGTTCATGAGAATATGATGCTACCTCAACTGGATACATTTGTTTTGCTTAGAAATGAAGGGCCTAGCTTGGAGAAGGATGAACATTGGAGCAAGAACAAGCATGGAGATGATGGCATGCGCAAGGGGAACAAGAACGGAGTTACAAGTGATGATTTCAGGACTTTGAAGCCTCCATAATGGGTGCATGAAGCCTTGGACGAAATATACAAGATGCCACTTCATAAATTTCGTCCCGAGGCTATTCTAGGTGTTGCGTCACCTTATTATTGGGCCAGGCCCATGTAATTCCAAAATACATAAGTATACGCCATGAAATAGGGTTGATTTCGGACCCCTCCACCAAGGGCCACGAAATTCCCCCCCTCTTCCTCCATATATACATCCCTTAGGGCACCGTTTAGACTTTGGGTTTTGTTTAGATTAAAAGTTCGCCATAGCTGCAACTTCGGGTACCTCATTTGTGTTCAACGACTAGACAAAGGCGTCTCAGAACCCCACCTTGATCAATCAAGCTTTCATCTTATATTTGCAATATCGAGATTGCAATCTCAGTTTCTTTCTTGTTCTTCGTTTGCTCGTAGGAAACAGACCCTCGTGGTCAGGTTGATCGTGCTCCGGCGTGGTCAATAACCTCTCGGAGTTGGTTTAGCGATTGCTAAGGCGCGACGTCCTCGCACGTTCGTAGTCGGATCATCAAAGTCGACTTCCACCAAAGCGATATCCTTCATCTCATCGAAAGATGGGACACCTTTGCCTCTATCATGCCATCTTCGGCTTTCATCCATGGTGACGACAATGAGATGGTTGAGCATGGGATTTCCCCTTCGACCACAGCGACATATGATTACTTGAGTGAATTTTGCCACCATATTGAGAGTGAGAGTGACTTCACCACTAGCCCCTTATATGACGGGTTGCCCTAGTTTCCATGTGAGGAGAGCCACAACCCACACCACTTGAGTGAGACAAGTGACTCCACCATACGTGAGATTGAGTGCACCAACATTGAGGGAGTGAGTGAACCACCACATAGAGAGAGTGTGATAGTTGACAGGTATCGTGAGGCCATTTGCATTTCTAACAACTTGACCTCTGCCTCTATTGTATCTTCTCATTTTGTGCTAGATCCCATTTATGATGACGCGCCGATCCTCGACGACTTCGTCCTCCCTTTGGACAAGCCGATGGACATGGTGGAATGTGATGCACCCCCACATGGTTCCATCAAGATGAAGATGACCACCATTTGGTCTTTCCCACCTCACCTACACCCCATGAGTGGAATGACAAAGGTAACAAAGGTGACGACGATGCGCTAGTCCCACTAGCGAACATTCTTGACATTGCTTGATAGCATTATGTTGATACACCTATTTCCATGATTCATGCTAGTGTGACTTCCTCATGTGATGACTTTTGCCCATTTATGATGAGTATGATGATTCTCATGTGGAGTCTATTAGTTGTGATGCCATGTTACATAGGATTTCTTGTGACAATTCCCTTGGTCACATCATGTTTGATAATCCACTTGACTTGTCATATGCTATGCATGAGAACAACCATATGTCTTATTTAAAATCTCTTCATAGTGACTATGCATATGCCATTAAAATAAACCCAATTTGCACATATGGCATAGATGACAAGCCCATGGTTATTGGCATTTGTTTTTCTTGTGATGATATTGATATGCTCCCTTTGCATCATTTATCTCATATGCCATGCGATGCCAACCTAGCTTCGGATATGCATTTTTTGGATGTTGTCCATTTTCTCCATATGATGTTTCCAATGTTGTTCATGAGGAGACCCCCATAGTTTCCTCATACACATTAGGAGATTTTGATGCATTCCATACTTTCCATGATCCCAATAATTATATGCACCATATGTTTCCCATGAACGAAAATGTTGTTGATCACCCATATAATTGTATGCTCAATTTGCATCTCCATCATGTTATACATAACAACTATTCTTTCATGATGGATGACATGTTCTTATACCATGCATGAAATTTCTTTGACCGATGCTTATCTTGTGCTAACTCACACATGCACATACACATCATGATGGATGATGTGTACATTTACCACACACACAATTTCTTTCGCTTGTGTATTTGTTCTGTAGGTACTCATGCTTACTTGTCGACCTCACAATCCCATGAGTTGAAAAAACAAGCTCTAGAGAGCAATGATGACTTGGGATCACGTGGATTGACTATCCCACCGCTCTCTTCGCACAAAGACTTCGCGCATTCATTATACATGGCCCTCACTTGGCTATGGGTTGTTGTCCATTATATATCCTTTGCCCATCTTGCCATGTTCACTTGGCATCATATGCTTATTCCTATGCCTTTGCCATGCATTTGTGACCCATGCTTTGCATTACACCTGATGATTGATTCTCATACTTTTATGTGTATTTGCAAGCTTGGTGGAGATATCTCTTGTTATTGCCATTCCAATAATGATACTTTCATCTTGCTTTGTGCTCGTGCTTGCAATATGTCATGTGCATTGTCTATGCCTAGTATTTACTCACATGACATGATTGCCATGATTTACTCTAGTGTGTTGCATCTTCGCTCCACTAGTTTGCATGACCTGATTACTATACTTGCTTATGTTGCATCACCAGTGACTCATACTTGCTCATTTCATGCGGTTGATGGCAACCATCTACATGCTTTGCACACGAGTGTTATTGCTTCTTGTCACATATCTCCATATGTTGCTTCTCTCATGCTAGATGATTTGACATGTATTGAGTGCAACAATGATTCTCGACTTGCTCATGAGATTGCCCCCATATCATTCTCACATATATTTGGAGATTTTGACATAATTCTTGTGAAGCATGCTTGCCTTCCTTCTTTGCACCATATTCCTAGTGCCATGAATATAGCCATTGTTGCATCATATTCTTCATGCACTTGTTCTTCTAATGGTTATGTGCAAAAGAAGAGAACCATCATGATGGATTTTTTTGTTTATCTACCATGCACGTATGTTCTTTGTTTTGTTGTGTGCAAGTGTGGGATACTTGAACTTCGTGTCGACTTCCACTTCACGTGAGTTGACCATTCGAGCTCTTGAGAGCGAGCCTCATACATTCTACTACGACTCGCTTCTACACCACATTTCCTACCACTTCGGCATTGTGAAGAATGCACAAGGACACGCTTTCAAGGTTACATCCTTCTATAGCTTGGATATTGTGGATCATACTTCATGTGTTGCTTGCACCATTTGCATGCACGTTCGAGATATTGCTTTCACCCATGATTGCCACATTTCCATGCTTCATGACATATACACCTTGTGTGTTGCATCCAATTCTTGGACTACTTGCTACTATCATATGGTTGGTTGCACCAATATCATTGTTTCACATATGCCATGTCCCATTGTTTGTCACATGCTTAACTTGATTGCCTCACACATAATGAACAATTGCTCTTTCTATTGTGTTGAGTGCCACACTATATTCACTACACCATATGCAATTTATGCTTGGATTGTCTTACACTTGACCCGTGTGATTAGACATCTCATCTTCTTTGGTGTTGTGAATGATTCTTACGCCTACCATAGTCCTTTCATTGAGCAGCTTGTGAATGCTTGCCACGCACATGAGGTAGATGCTTATTCTATTGTCACACATATCTGCATCACTACCTCACATGCTTGTTTCCATGATGACTTTGATTTTGCTCACATTATGTGCTTTTATGCCATGCCACAGTCCCCTGTCACACCATATGCTATGCTTGATGACGACACTTGTTTGGTGAATCACCACTTGAATGCTTGGTTTTGCACTAACGCTAAACAAATTTATTTTTCCAAGTGTTTGTTGTCCTTGCTCATTTTGAAGGAATCCCAAGATGGTGCGACATTGGAGAGTGCCCATTGCGAGCTTGAAGATGACGAGTACTTGGTGAACATCCACTTATTCATGGCGAAGCCATCTCTTTCCCATGGTGATTTGGTTTTCGATCCAAGGTCGGATCTTTCCCAAGGGGGAGGGGATGATGCGGAGCATCCTACGGACATCACCATGTCAAGAATCTGTTTGGCAAGTGACACGTGTGACATCTACTTCGCATACACAAAGGTGAATCATCTCCTTTACACGTGATCACTTGACCCCTTCGAGGATGGTGTACTACTTGACAGTTCTCCTGTGGGCATGCATAGATATTGTTGGAGCTTGACGGATGTCAAGGAGGAGTGCAAGCGCCAAGGCCGACTACACCGTCCGCGAGGGAAGCATGGAAGAGTAGACAGAAGAAAGGAGAAGAAGAAGACGGAGCGGCTACTAGAGCCAAGTCGGACGTCCGGATCATCCGGGCTCAACCGGATCATCTGGACCCCACCCCGGATCGTCCGGGTAACTTCGCTGAAGGCACCCGTAGGCTTCCACCAAAGTCGGATCATCCGGACCCCTGACGCCCGGATCATCTGGGATCCCGTCCGGATCACCCGGCCTTGCCCGCACGCATGACTTGGGTTGAGGCTCATGTACCCATTCGCCCCTCACTTACCCCTTCGCCCCTTGGGCTCTAAATAGACCTCCTCCACCTCCTTTCTAGGGAAGCATAGGTTTAGCTCATTTGAGATAGATCTTTGCTCATCCATACAAATCTACTCCTCGTGAGAGACCGCGGCCTCTTCAGAGAAGATCCATCTTGGATTCAAGACAACCTCGCGGGAAGATCTGTCTAGGATACCATCAAGACCTCCTCTTGGAGATGAACCTTACCATGTATCTTTCCCTTTTTTGTTCATGTACCTTGTGCATCTTGTGTGTTCGATTGTTTAGTGGATGTGTGATTGTACTTGTTCTTGAGTGTTTCCCCTTGTGATTTCTCTCCGTTCTTCCCCGTGTTCATCGTGTTCTTTTAGGGATCCCACTCCAATCGTGAAAGATCGGGCCACTAGGGTTCTACCCTACATCACTCTTGTAAACACCATTCTCTATAATTCCCTTCAATAAGCTATTTTCTTGCTCAAGCGTAACTTGGCTAAGAGAATCATTAGTGGAATCAAGAGAACTACTAGAAGCAACAGTATTTGATTTAGCGTGATTATTGTTACTACTAGAAGAAGAATCTTTCTTTCTCTTGTTGCTAGATTTTACTTGTGGCAAGTAAGTAGACAAGAGTAAACACTTGGCAATGTAAGAAGAACTTTTCTTACAAAGGTCATCATTGATTGGTTTTAAGAACCCATGCTCTTGATCTAAATTGAGCTTCTCAAAGTGTAGCATCTCATGAGTTTTTAAAAGCTCTCGATGATCCTCTAAGGTAGTTTCATGAGCCAACTTAAGAGTGTTTAGTTCTTTAGTTAGACGTTCAATCTCCTTCTTATCATTGTCATTCATTTCATCTTGATTAGCATGATTAATAGCAATTTCATCATAGTTTTCATCACTAGTGTTGTCAATAAGTAAATCATCATCACCTAGCAAATCATCTTCATCACTATTGAAATCAACGTACTCGGGGTGTGATACCTTAGGGCCTTTAGCCATGAAGCATCTTCCAATTCCTTCATTTGGTGAGTCAAATATGTCGTAGGTGTTTGATGACACAAGTGCGAGACCGGCAACACCTTCATTTTGAGTATATTCAGAGTCGGAGTGATAGCTTCTCTCAGAGTAGTTGTCGGAGTCGGAACCGGATACCCATTCACAAACATGAGCATGATGTCTTCGTCTTTTGTTCCTCTTTGATGACTTGTCCTTCCTTTCCGAATCCTTGCTTCTACGAGAGGGTCTTCGTTCATAACGATCATCTCTACTCCTTCTCTTTCTTGGTGGTGATTCATCTCTTTTACTTCTCCTTTTTGGTGAATCTTCTCTTTTCTTGTAGGGAGCCGTACACTCATTGGAGTAGTGTCCAGGTCTTCCACAACTGTAGCAATTGCAATCATGACTAGTAGATCTTTTGTCAGTGTTGTACCTTGACTTTGAACTTCTCTCTTTGCTTCTACTCTTGTAGAACTTGTTGAAGTTATTCACCATGAAGCTCAATTCTTCCTTGAAGACATGTTTCTCACATGATGTTGTAGGAGCATCACATGAAGCTTTGTAAGCACCACTAGACTTGTTGTGGAGCTCTTCCTTATCCTTGAGTGACATCTCATGAGCAACAATTCTACCGATGACTTTCGTTGGCTTGAGATCTTTGTAATTGGGCATCATTTGGATCAAGGTGCACACGGTATCATATTTTCCATCCAAGGTTCTTAGGATCTTCTTCATGATGAATTTGTCGGTCATGTCTTCCCTTCCTAAGACGACAATCTCCTTTGTGATGACAGAAAGCCTAGAGTACATTTCAGCGACTCCTTCGCCATCCTTTATTTTGAACTTGTCAAGTTGACTTTGAAGCACATCCAATTTGGATTCCTTGACGGACTCAGTACCATTGGGCATATCAACCAAAGTATCCCAAATTTCCTAGGCATTCTCAAGGCGGCTGATTTTGTTGAATTCTTCAAGGCACAGTCCATTGAGTAGAATATCGAAAGCTTGAACATTGTATTGCAACATCTTCAATTCTTCCGCGGAGGCTTCACGATCCGATTCTCTTTCATGCTCGAAGTATTCACCTTGAAAACCAATATGCACAATAGCCCAAACGGTGGGGTTATGACCAAGAATATGCATTTTCATCTTATGCTTCCAACTATCAAAATTAGTACCATCAAAGTAAGGACCTCTGCGGTGGTAATTTCCCTCGCTAGACGCCATACTCTCCTAGGTTGTGAAACCAAGGCTATGATCACCAAAGCTATAGAAATCAAGCAAATGGAGATCAAAGCTATGATACCACTTGTAGGATCGAAAGTAGGTCTAGAGGGGGGTGATTGGACTACTTGACCAAATAAAAATCTAGCCTTTTCCCAATTTTAAGTGTTGGCAGATTTTAGCAAGTAGTACAAGTCAAGCAATCAACTTGCACATGCAATTCTAAGAGTGTAACAGCGGAAAGTAAAATATTGCATATGAAGGTAAAGGGAAGGGTTTGGAGAAGGCAAACGCAATTTAGACACGGAAATTTTTGGCGTGGTTCCAATAGGTGGTGCTATTGTACATCCATGTTGATGGAGACTTTAACCCCCGAAGGGTAACAGTTGTGCGAGTCAATGGAGGGCTCCACCCATGAAGGGTCCACGAAGAAGCAACCTTGTCTATCCCACCATGGACATTGACCATGAAGTACTTGCCTCACTTGGGTAGATCTTCACAAAGTAGGCGATCTCCTTGCCCTTACAAACTACTTGGTTGGACTCCACAATCATGTCGGAGACTCCCAAGTGACACCTAACCAATCGAGGAGACACCACTCTCCAAAAGGTAATAGATGGTGTGTTGATGATGAACTCCTTGATCTTGTGCTTCAAATGATAGTCTCCTCCACGCTCAACTCTCTCTCACAGATTTGTCTATGGTGGAAAGATGATTTGAGTGGAAAGCAACTTGGGGAAGGCTAGAGATCAAGATTCTTGTGGTTGGATTGGAATGTCTTGGTCTCAACACATGAGTAGGTGGTTCTCTCTCAGAAAATGAGTAGTGGAAGTGTAGGCACGTTTTGATGGCTCTCTCACAAATGGAGATGGGGGTGGAGAGGTATATATAGCCTCCACACAAAATCCGACTGTTACACACATTTGACCCAACTCGGTCAGACCGAATAGAATAACTCAGTGAGATTGATACAGTCCAAAATGTGAACGTTAGGAATCTGGCTCATTGAGACCGATTACATGAACTCGGTGAGACCGATTTTAGCAATGAGCAAATAGAGAGTTCGTCAGGAAAACTCGATGGGACTGATCGCTCATTTCGGTGAGACCAAAATGTTGCGAAGGGAAATAGAGAGATTGTCATGCAAACTTGGTGGGACTGTTCGCTCATTTCGGTGAGACCAAAATGTTATGAAGGGAAACAGAGAGTTTGTAATGCCATCTCAGTGAGACCGAGATCCGTATCGGTGAGAACGAATTGTCTAGGGTTTCTGGCCATGGCTATGTCAACTAAATTTGGTGGCGCCGGATAGATCAAATGGGTGGGGCCGAGTTTGACTTTCGGTTTTCGACATATGTGGAAATGAGAAAGTGGCTGAGGGTTTTGGAGCAATATCACTAAGCACTTTGAGCAAGTAGACCATTAAGCAACACCTCATCCCCTTTTAATAGTATTGGCTTTCCTATGGACTCAATGTGATCTTGGATCTATAAAATGAAAATGAAGAGTCTTGAGCTTTTGCCAATCTTTGTCCTTAGCATTTTGAGTGGTCCACATCTCTAGTCCATGCCATGCTAATCATTAAACTTTCTTATTTAACTTGAATGGATGTTAGTTCAATGAGCTATATGTTGTTATGAATTACCAAAACCACCCGGGGATTAGTTGCACTTTCAAAATCCCTCTTCTTGGTAATTGATGACAACATATAGATCAAAGCTTTGACAAATGATAATATGAATGAAATACATCATAGCTTTGAGAAGTATGTGATAAGAAAGAGCTCCCCCTAAATTTGTGAATTATTTAGGATTTTCTTTTGAATGCAAATGCAAAATTGATAAGGATCATGGGTCACTCTTCCATGTCACATACATCTTGGTGGAGCGGTCAAAATGAAAGAATTAGAACAACATGCACCCATCACCAAGGGTAAACATGATTGATCATACACAAATATCATAGATAGAATCATGCGAGCACACATTAAGGCATAGTATGATCAAACACATGATCACAAGAGTATCTCACACATATAACACAAATATTGTAGCATGAATCAAACAAGCAAACGATCAAAGAAAATGACCAAAGTAGCAAGAGTGGCAACAAAAAGGCAAAACACTCCCTCTCTCTCTCTCTCTCTCTTGAAGCCTAATGATCTATACACTTTCTCCCCCTTTGGCGGCAAGTTACCAAAACGCTTGAAAATGCATAGTGCTATCCGACACTCTAGGCACGATCTCTGGGAGCTCCTGAAGTGGTCTTCTAGCTGGTTGCTCTAGTGTGCGTAGATGGCGTGGAGAGGAGTCCATCTACAAATACTTCAGCTGATGTCTGTGGAGCTGGAGTAGTTGAAACTGGAGGTGCAACAGCCGCAGTTGCTGCAGGTGCTGAGAGTGTAGTCCTAATGTCACTGACAACTAGCACTGCTGAAGACCTCTTTGTGCCCTTGGCATTCGCTGAAAAGTGTTTGTGGTAGGTCTGTCGTTCCTGTCCTCAATCTCTTCTTCCTCTTCTATCCTCCAGCAGCCTCTTCTTCTCTTGGTTCATGGGTGTACTCCATAGTTTTCTTAGTGGACGCTCTGGATTTAGACATAGGCTTCCTCTTGGCAGGCGCATTCTTCAGCATTCCAGGCTTTGCAGCAGCAGTAGCAGCATACTCTTTCGTGAGTGCCTTTTTCTTTGGGACCACCTCCTCATCAAAAATAAAGTCATCATCTTCAGATTCTGAAGTTCTCTTCTTCCTTTGCCTAGTAGCAGCCTTAGGCACGTTGCTTGGAGTGCTTCTGCTACCTTCATCATAACTGATGTTGGAGGGACTAGTGCCCTCACTGAGATTCACTTGCTCTTCCGATCTGTTCTGGCTGTCACTGCCCTCTGACATCTCTGAAACTAGCCCTGTGAATAGATTGGTATGGGTAGAGTGGATGGTCATCACAAAGCACAACTATTTCGCAGAAAAAAAATTGAGACAAAAACTTAACTTTAGTTTTCTGCAGAAAGCATTTCGGAGCTATCAATTTGAAAAACTCGGTGACACCAAAGCAGAATTAGAGTCTAAACATACAATTTTGGTCAGACCGAAATGCAGTTCAGTGACTCCAAGATGCTAGGGTTTCACAAATTAATTGATTTTGGTAACACCGATTAGTACGCTTCGGTTAGGCCGATTTGTACTTGTGGAATGGCCTAAGCCAAATCGGTGAAATCGAGATCCTCAGATCGGTCGGTCCGAGATGAGTTCGACAGAAACCTAACCCTAATTTTTTGCGTCAAATCTATTCCAATGGATTCTTTCAGTGAATAGATTGATCTCATTCGTGGAAAGAACAATGGCAATGATCTTTGCAAGAATCAGAGCAAAAGAACACACAAAGAGGTTGAGTTCTTACCCTAACTTGGCGACGAACTCGCTACGGCGACAATGGCGGTATTCCCATTGACGGTGACAGAGACCAGCGGCAGGAGGCACTGGCGATGAAGGCGAAGATCCGGAGACCAAGGGGGCGGTAGAGCTAGGAGGCGTGGTCGAGTGGTTTGGAGAAGTTTCCAAATTTTCAACCTGCGATATATACACCCGGTCACTGTCGGTGTGACCGAGTGGAACGACTCGGTGGCACCGAGATGCAAAAGTGCTAGCAGTTACTACAACTCGGTGTGACCGAATTGTTCTAATCGGTTACACCGAGATGAAAACCTAGATTAACTTAATGAATTCAGTGAGACTGAGTAGGAGTGAGTTGGTCTGATTGAGATGCATTAAGAGGTTTTGGAAGTTTAAGCCCTTGACGGATCGGTGGCTCCGAGTGCTCCTCACCCGGAGGGTCCGAATTCGACTTGTTCAAAATTTGTGATGTAGCATGAATAAAGTTTGAGACGAGAAAGGCATAGATAGCTAGAGGGAGTACTTAGGAATTCTTATCCATTTGGCAAAAAAACAATGAAAGCAACAAATGGATGTCCTCGAATGGAGAAAATTATACAACCAACATGCTCACACAATAAGATAACAAATAAAATATGTGGCAAAGCATGCACAAAGACTCTAGCATCTATCAAGCAATTGGCAATGACTAGGTCATCTATATACGAGTATATTGACTTAGGAGTCAAATGAGAACATTTGATCATAAGTCATACTCTTCGTTTAAGCACAAGTGGGATTAGCACTTTTACATAAAGCATTCTTGTGTTCACATCATTAGAGTTACTTTAGCTCAATTCTTAGAGCAAAGCTACCCCTAGATGTGATATCCCCCTTAAAGAAATGAACTATCCTTGGGTTTTGTTGATGATGACTTCATGTAGGTGCTGAAGATGTGGATCCTCCATGTTGATGTAGATCTATAGCAATCCATTGGAGTGAGTTGCACTTTCAATACCTACATGGGTTAGTCCCACAAGGAACATACAAGGATATCCATAGACATGGAGTGAAATACACATATGATGATGTCCATGAAAGCATTACGTTACCTTGTCCCTTGTCTTACCAACAAGAGGGTTTGTGACTCCTTGAATTAGTGCAAGATATGAAAGTTGAATGCACTTGTTCTAGGCAAAATGAATATGAGTGAAGTATTTTGGCGGAGACACCCTCAAGAACTCTCTAGTTCTTCTTCTTTGGGATCCACATCAACTTCATGGGAATCCTTGGAGTTGTAGTCGTACTTGATGAAGTAGAACTTGAGGTATTCTTGGGAACCAACTTGACCAAGGCCTTAGGAGCTTCTTTAAATGAATCCATCTCTTCTTGAAGCTTGTCCTTGCCTTTTAGCTTGTGGTCCTATGGTGGAAGATCATCTTGAGCTTGTGTTCCCTTGAAAGAAGTGGGGTCATACTTCTCTTGTTGAGGAACAAACTTCGTCTTGGGGTATTAATCTTCTTCCCGCTCAACTCCATTGGCATTGAACTTACGTTCAAAACCAACACATTGATTCTTCCGGTTCCTTCCTTGCTTGCGTACAATTTCCTCAAATTGCTTACTTCTGGCAAGGCTTTTGTACACACCATTCTCTATAATTCCCTTCAATAAGCTATTTTCTTGCTCAAGTGTAACTTGGCTAAGAGAATCATTAGTGGAATCAAGAGAACTACTAGAAGCAACAATATTTATTTAGCATGATTGTAGTTACTACTAGAGGAAGAATCTTTCTTGCTCTTGTTGCTACATTTTACTTGTGGCATGTAAGTAGACAAGAGTAAACGCTTGGAAATGTAAGAAAAACTTTTCTTATGAAGGTCATCATTGATTTCTTTTAAGAACCCATGCTCTTGCTCTAAATTGAGCTTCTCAAAGCATAGCATCTCATGAGTTTTTAAAAGCTCTCGATGATCCTCTAAGGTAGTTTCACGACCTAACTTAAGAGTGTTTAGTTCCTAGTTTAGACGCTCAATCTCCTTCTTACCATTGTCATTCGTTTCATCTTGATTAGCATGATTAATAGCAATTTCATCATAGTTTTCATCACTAGTGTTGTCAACAAGTAAATCATCATCACCTAGCAAATCATCTTCACCAACATGAGCTTGATGTCTTCGTCTTTTATAGCTCTTTGATGACTTGTCCTTCCTCTTTGAATCCTTGCTTCTACCAGAGGGTCTTCGTTCATAACGATCATCTCTACTCCTTATCTCTGTTGGTGGTTATTCATCTCTTTACTTCTCCTTTTTTGTGAATCTTCTCTTCTCTTGTAAGGAGCCGTACACTCATTGGAGTAGTGTCCGGGTCTTCCACAATTGTAGCAACTGCGATCACGACTAGAAGATCTTTTGTCCTTGTAGGACCTTGACTTGAAACTTCTCTCTTTGCTTCTACTCTTGTAGAATTTGTTGAAGTTATTCACCATTAAGCTCAATTATTCATTGAAGACTTGTTTCTCACTTGATGTTCTAGGAGCATCACATGAAGCTTGGTAAGCACCACTAGACTTGTTGTTTAGCTCTTCCTTATCCTTGAGTGACATCAAATGAGCAACATTTCTACCAATGACTTCCGTTGGCTTAAGATCTTTGTAATTGGGCATCATTTGGATCAAGGTGCACACGGTATCATATTTTCCATCCAAGGCTCTTAGGATCTTCTTGATGATGAATTTGTCTGTCATCTCTTTGCTTCCTAAGCCGGCAATCTCCTTTGTGATGAGAGCAAGCCTAGAGTACATTTCGGCGACACCTTCACCATCCTTCATTTTGAATTTGTCAAGTTGACTTTGAAGCACATCCAATTTCGATTCCTTGACAGATACAGTACCTTCGTGCATATCAACCAAAGTATCCCAAATTTCCTTTGAATTCTCAAGGCGGTTGATTTTGTTGAATTCTTTAGGGCACAATCCGTTGAATAGAATATCGAAAGCTTTAGCATTGTATTGCAACATCTTCAATTCTTTCGCGGATGCTTCACGATCTGGTTCTCTTCCATCCTCGAAGTATTCACCTTGCAAACTGATACGTCTTTGTCGTATCTACTTTTCCTAACGCTTTTCCACTTGTTTTGGACTCTAATTTGCATGATTTGAATGAAACTAACCCGGACTGACGCTATTTTCAGCAGAACTACCATGGTGTTGTTTTTGTGGAGAAATAAAAGTTTCCGGAATGGAATGAAACTTTGCGAGGAGTTTTTATACAATAAAAGAGAATGTTTGGAGCCAAAAAGAACCGAAGGGGGGCACCTGGGTGGGCACAACCCACCAGGGCGCACCACCCTCTCCAAGCGTGCCCAGCTGGGTTGTCCCCACCTCGTGGCCCTGCAGACCCTGAAACCAACGCTATAAAATCCTATTTTTCCAGAAAAAAATTAGGGAGAAAGAATTATCACGTTTCACGAGATGGAGCAGCCGCTGTCTCCTATTCTTCATCGGGAGGCCAGATCTGGAGTTCGTTTGGGGCTCCGGAGAGGGGGATCTTCGATCTTCGTCATCACCAACCCTTCTCCATCTCCAATTCCATGATTCTCCCCACCGGGAGTGAGTAATTCCTTCGTAGGCTCGCTGGTCAGTGAGGAGTTGGATGAGATTCATCATGTAATCAAGTTAGTTTTGTTTGGGCTTGATCCCTAGTATCCATTATGTTCTGAGATCTATGTTGCTATGACTTTGTCATGCTTAATGCCTGCCACTTTGGGACCAGGTGCCATGATTTCATATCCGAACCATTTATGTTATCACCTTTATATCCATGTTCTAGATCCGATCTTGTAAGTTATAGACATCCACTACTTGTTATGATCCGGCAACCCCAGAGTGACATTAGTTGGGACCATTCCTGGTGATGGCCGTAGTTTGAGGAGTTCATGTATTCACCGTGTGCTAATGTTTTGTTCGGGTTCTCTATTAAAAGGAGGCGTTAATATCCCTTAGTTCCAATAGGACCCCGCTGCCACGGGAGGGTAGGACAAAAGATGTCATGCAAGTTCTTTCCATAAGCATGTATGATTATTTACAGAATACATGCCTACATTTTATTTATGAACTAGAGCTAGTGTCGTATCGCCCTAGGTTATGACTATCTCATGATGAATATCATCCAACGAATCGTCGATCCAATGCCTACAATTTTCCTACATATTGTTCTTGCTAAGTTACTATTGCTACTGTCACTATTGCACTTGCTACAAAACTATTGCTGTCACTATTACCGTTACTGTTATTGCTACCACTATTATTAAAACTATCATATTACTGTGTTACTGATCACTTTGCTGCAGATAATTAATCTCCAGGTGTGGTTGAATTGACAACGCAGCTGCTAATACTTGCAAATATTCTTAGGCTCCCCTTGTGTCGAATCTATAAATTTGGGTTGAATACTCTACCCTCGAAAACTGTTGCCATCCCATATACTTGTGGGTTATCAAGACCTTTTTCTGGCGCCGTTGCCGGGGAGCATAGCTATATTTGTTGAGTCACTTGGGATTATTATCAAATTATCACTATGAAGAATCTGAAGGATCCTAAGACTAAGATTTTTCCCTCTAAGACGAGGGGAGGTAAGGAACTGTCATCCAGCTCCGCTCTAGATTCACCATCTGTTATAAGTAAACTTGCAACACCACCACATGCTATTAATTCTGATATGTCACAAGTTATTGATGATGCTACTTCTGCTATGAATGCTACTCATGATGATGCTAGTACCTTGCTTGATGATAATGTGCCACTGGGTGAATTTCTTGATGAACAAATTGCTAGAGTAAGACAACATGATATTGTTGAAACTTATGATGAGCTTGAAACTGAAAATCTTGAAACACCTATTAGAACTAGCCCTCCTATGTATGAATTGCCAAAGGTACCGAAAGGTTATGTTATAGGTGAGGGGGCAACTAGAGATATTCTTGCTTGTACAGATAGAGATGATCTAGAAAAAATATTATGCAAGTACAAAGAAAGATCTTTGAATGCTAGAATCAAATGTGATCCTAAGTTTGCTACTTCACCTATCTTTATTGATGATAAGGATTATGAATTCTCTGTCGACCCAGAGTTAATTACTTTGGTTGAATCTGATACTTTCCATGGTTATGAAACTAAAACTGTTGTGGCACATCTTACTACGTTGAATGACATAGCCACCCTTTTTGCTCATGATGGGAAGATTCGCTGTTACTATATCCTCAAATTATTTCCGTTCTCATTAAAGGATGATGCTAAAGCTTGGTACAATACTCTTGCTCCTGGTTGTGTGCGTAGTTCCCAGGATATTACTTCTCTGAAAAATATTTCTTTGCTCATAAGAAACAAGCTGCCTTGTAGGAAATATTTAACTTTGTGCAAATTGAAGAAGAGATTCACCCATAAGCTTGGGGAAGGCTTCTCCAATTGCTTAATGCTTTGCCTGATCAACATCTTAAGATAAATGAAATACTTGATATCTTCTATAATGTACTAACCGATGCTTCTAGGGATTTCCTAGATAATTGTGTTGGTTGTATTTTCAGGGAACGAACTATTGAGCAAGCTAAAGAATTATTGAGTAACATATTGAAAAATTATGATGATTGGACTCCTCCTGAAACACTGCCTAAACCCACTCCAAAGAAGAGGGGTATCTTATATCTCAGTCCTGAAGATATGCAAGAGGCAAAGAAATCTATGTAGGAAAAAGGTATTAAAACCGAGGATGTCAAAAATTTACCTGCTATTGAAGAAATACATGGGCTTGATACACCACCACCACCTCAGGTGGTAGAGGTAAATTCTCTAATAAAATTCAGTGATAGCGATAATCCTCATAATAAACATCCTAGTCAATGCCTTTATGAATTTGATAATTACATTAGAAAGCAAGATCAGTTCAATGCAAATGTTATGAAACAATTGAAATACAACTCTGATATGATTTCTCGCTTAAGTGACTTGTTAATTACAATCTCAAATGATGTTATAGGTGTAGGAAAGCATGCCTCTATGGTTCAAACTCAATTAGAACAAGTTGCTACATCACAAAGAGAGTTACTTGATGAAATGAACAATAATATAAGTGACTTTGTTGTTAGAGTAGCAACTAGAGGAGGTAAAATGACTCAGGAACCACTTTATCCTGAGGGACACCCAAAGAGAATTTAACAAGACTCTCAAAGAATTAACACTGATGCACCTAGTCCTTCTAAAAAGAAAAAGAAGAAGAAAAAAATAGGACTTTGCCTGCCTCTAGTGAACTTGAAGTAGAAAAACCTCCTGATACTGATCATGAAGTTTTTATCTCCGATGTTGAAACTCAATCTGGTAGTGAACACTGACCTTCTGATAATGAAAAAGATAATGATGAGGTTCATGAAGATACTCAAACTAATGATAAAGGACCAGTCAATGATGTGGAGATAGAACCAACAGTTGATCTTGATAACCCACAACCAAAGAATAAAAGATATGATAAAAGAGAGCTTCGACAAATGATAATTTGAATGAAATACATCGTCGCTTTGATAAGTATGTGATAAGCAAGAGCTCCCCCCAAAATCTATGCATTATTTAAGATTTGCTTTAGAATGCAAATGCACAATCCATTAGCATCATGGGTCACTCTTCCATGTCACATACATCTTAGTGGAGCGCTCAAAATGATAGAATTGGAACAACATTCACTCATCACCAAGGGTAAACATGATTGACCATACACAAATATCGTAGAGAGCATCATGAAAGCACAATTAAGGCATAGTATGATCAAACACATGATCACAAGAGTATCTCACACACATAATGCAAATATTGTAGCATGAATCAAACAAGCAAACGATCAAAGCAAATGAGCAAAGTAGCAAGGGAGGCAACAAAAAGGCAAAACGCTCTCCCTCTCTCTCCCTCAGCCTAATGATTTGTACACTTTCTCCCCCTTTGGCAACAAATTGCCAAAAAGCTTGAAAATGCATAGTGCTATGCAACACTCTAGGCACGATCTCCGGGAGCTCCTGAAGTGGTCTTCTGGCTGGTTGCTTTGGTGTGCGTAGATGGTGTGGAGAGGAGTTCGTCTGCAAATACTTCAGCTGACGTCTGTGGAGCTGGAGGAGTTGGAACTGGAGGTGCAACAATGGTAGTTGCTGCATGGGCTGAGAGTGTAGTCCTAGTGTCACTGACAACTAGCACTGCTGAAGACCTCTGTGCCCTTGGCACTCGCTGAAAAGTGTCTGTGGTAGGTCTATCATTCCTTTACTCAATCTCTTCTTCCTCTTCTTTCCTCTAGCAGCCTCTTCTTCTCGTGGTTCAAGGGTGAACCGCATAGTTTCCTGAGTGGAGGCTCTAGCTTTAGACATAGGCTTCCTCTTGGCAGTAGCTTTCTTCTGCATTCTAGGCTTTGCAACAGCAGTAGCAACATACTCTTTCTTGAGTAACTTTTTCTTTGAGGCCACCTCCTCATCAACAACAAAGTCCTCATCTTCAGATTCTGAAGTTCTCTTCTTCCTTTGCCTAGTAGCAGCCTAGGCAAGTTGCTTGGAGTGCTTTTGCTACCTTCATCATAACTGCTGTTGGAGGGACTAGTGCCCTCACTGAGATTCACTTGCTCATCAAATCTGATCTGGCTGTCACTGCCCTCTGACATCTCTGAAACTGGCCCCAGTGAATAGATGGGTATGGGTAGAGTGGATGAGCATCACAAAGAACAACTATTTTGTAATAAAATATTGAGACAAAAACTTAACTTTAGTTTTCTGCAGAAAGCATTTCTCATAGAGGCGGGGTGTCCCGATCTTTCGATGAGATGATAAATGTTGATTCCATGGAGTCGACTTTGATGATCCGACTACAAACATGCATGACGTTGCACCTTAGCAATCGCTAAACAAACTCTAAGAGGTTATTGACCACGCCGGAGCACGATCAACCTAACCATGAAGGTCTATTCCCACAAGCAATCGAATAACATGCAAGAATATGATAAAGCAATGTGACTATTGCGAATATGGATGAAGTATTGATAATGGTGGGGATCCGAAAGCGGTCTTGGTCTGGTTGTTGGACTCAAACAAAGTACACTAAGTTTCGTTGGCTAAATTTTAACTAAACAAATACCAAAGTCTAAACGATGCCCTAAGGGCTATATATATGGAGGAAGAGGGGCTGAATTTCGTGACCCTTGGAAGAGGGGTCTGAAACCAACCCTATCTCTTGTTTCCCCACACATACAAACTCTAAAAACAGCCTATACTTATGTATTTCAAAATTACATGGGCCTGGCCCAATAATAAGATGACGCGGCACCTATAATAGCCTCTGGACGAAATTTGTGAAGTGGCATCTTGTATATTCCGTCCAAGCCTTCATGCACTCATTACAGTGGCTTCATAGTCCTGAAATCATCACTTGAAACACCGTTCTTGTTCCCCTTGCGCATGCCATCATCTCCATGCTTGTTCTTGATACAATGTTCATCCTTCTCTAAGCTAGGACCTTCATTTGTAAGCAAAACAAATGTATCCAATTTAGGCAGCATCATATTCTCATGAACATTAGAATCATTACCAAGAAACAAAAGTACCTGGTAATTTAATTGGCGTCTGCGAGCTCTACTAATTGGTCCAGTATGTATAGCAGCAGGGGCTATGGGTGTAACAATGGTATTGATGTCCTCATCATCCTCCCCTTCTTGAAATGAAGTCGTCCTCAACGGAAGCTCATCATCCTCACCCAAATAAGGCTTTAAATCTGCAACGTTAAAAGTGGGACTAACCCCAAAATCTGCAGGCAGCTCAAGATTATATGCAGTATCAGTTATTTACTCTAACACCTTAAAACGACCATCAGCACGTGGCATTAGCTTTGATTTGCACAAATCAGGAAATCTATCCTTACACAAATGTAACCAAACAAGATCTCAAGGTGCAAACACAACATGTTTTCTACACTTATCTCCAGCAAGTTTATATTTAGCATTCATACACTCAATGTTTTCCTTAGTTAACTCATTCATTTTTAAAATCAATTCAACACATTGTTTAGCATCAAAATTAACCTTCTCTGAAGATGGAAGAGGCAACAAATCAATGGGTGCATGAGGAAGGAAACCATAAACAATCTCAAAAGGGCACATCTTAGTAGTAGAGAAAATTCAATATGAGGCAAGCATTCTTCCCACATTTTATTATTATTCTTCAAAACAGCCCTAAGCATAGTAGACAATGTTCTATTGACTACTTCAGTTTGTCCATCAGCTTGGGGTGACAAGTAGTACTAAAAAGCAGTTTAGTCCCTAACTTAGCCCATAAACATCTCCAAAAGTGGCTAAGAAATTTAGCATCATGATACGAAACAATAGTATTTGGCACACCATGCAAGCGAATAATTTCACAAAATAACAAATCAGAAACATTAATAGCATCATCGCCTTTATGACATGGTATAAAGTGTGCCATTTTTAAGAATCTATCCACGACAACAAATATGCTATCCCTCCACTTTTTTGTTTGAGGTAAACCTAAAACAAAGTCCATAGATATATCCTCCCAAGGAACACTAGGTACAGGCAAAGGCATATATAAACCATGAGGATTGAGTCGTGACTTAGCTTTTTGACATGTAGTGCAGCGAGCAACAAAACGCTCAACGTCATGTCTCATCTTTGGCCAAAGGAAATGTGTAGCAAGTACATCCTCCATCTTCTTCACGCCAGAGTGTCCCTTTAATCCTTCTCCATGCGTCTCCTGCAACAACAAAAGATGAATGGGGCTAGCTGGAATCAATGAAAAACATAGCGCGCTACAGAAAATAGCGCGGCCCCTGAAAATATGCTATTAGCGTGCTATAGCACGCTACAACGTGCTATTAGCGAGACATTGTACACAAATTAATTTAGCGAGACAATTCTCTACATGCTATAGCGTGCTATTAGTGGCGTTATAGCGTGCTATTTTTTTCAGTGGCTGGAATGCATAGCTTGTTAGCACGAAACACAAATCCATTGTTAATGATGAACATGTTCCATGTTCTCCCTTGTTAACAATTCAGGGGATTTGTTTAGTTAAAAGTTAGCCATTGCAACTTCGTGTACTTCGTTTGTGTCCAACGACCAGACCAAGACCGATTTTGGATCCCCACCATTATCAATACTTCATCCATATTCGCAATATTCAGATTGCTTTATCATATTCTTGCTTGTTCTTCGATTGCTTGCAGGAATAGGCCTTTGTGGTCAGGTTGATTGTGCTCTGGCGTGGTCAATAACCTCTCAGAGTTGGTGTAGCGATTGCTAAGGCACAAAGTCGTGCATGTTTGTAGTCGGATCGTCAAAGTCAACTCCACCAAATCGATAATTATCATCTCATTGAAAGATTGGCACACCCCCGCGAAAAAAACTGCAAAATCTCACCGAGCAACATGGAAATCTGATACCACTTGGTAGAACCCGGGCGTCCCGATCTTTCGATGAGATGATAACTATCGTCGATGGAGTCGACTTTGACGATCTAACTACAAACATGCACGACGTTGCGCCTTAGCAATCGCTAAACCAACTCTGAGAGGTTATTGACCACGCCAGCACGATCAATCTAACCACGAAGGTCTATTCCTGCAAGCAATTGAAGAACAAGCAAGAATATGATAAAGCAATCTGAATATTGCAAATATGGATGAAGTATTGATAATGGTGGGGATCCGAAAGCGGTCTTGGTCTGGTCGTTGGACACAAACGAAGTACACGAAGTTGCATTGGCTAACTTTTAACTAAACAAATCCCAAAGTCTAAACGATGCCCTAAGGGTTCTATATATGGAGGAAGAGGGGGTGAATTTTGTGATCCTTGGAAGAGGGGTCCGAAACCCACCCTATCTTGTTTCCCCACACATACAGACTCTAAAAACAGCCTATACTTATGTATTTCAAAATTACATGGGCCTGGCCCAATAATAAGGTGACGCGACACCTATAATAGCCTTTGGATGAAATTTGTGAAGTGGCATCTTGTATATTTCTTCCAAGCCTTCATGCACTCATTACGGTGGCTTCATAGTCCTGAAATCATCACTTGAAACACCGTTCTTGTTCCCCTTGCGCATGCCATCATCTCCATGATTGTTCTTTACTCCAATGTTCATCCTTCTCCAAGGTAGGCCCTTCCTTTGTAAGCAAAACAAATGTATCAAATTTAGGCAGCATCATATTCTCATGAACATTAGAATCATTACCAAGAAACAAAAGTAGCTGGTAATTTAATTGGTGTGCGCGAGCTCTAGTAATTGGTCCAGTATGTATAGCAGCAGGGGCTGTGGGTGTAACAATGGTATTTATGTCCTCGTCGATTTCGGAGCTACCGATTTGACAAACTCGATGACACCGAAGCACAATTAGAGTCTAAACATATAATTTCGGTCAGACCGAAATGCAATTCGGTGACTACGAGATGCTAGGGTTTCATAGAGTAATTGATTTCTGTCACACCAATTACTACGCTTCAGTCAGACCAAGTTGTACTTGTACAATGGCCTAAGCCAAATTGATGAGATCGAGATCCTCAGATTGGTCGGTCCGAGATGAGTTCTTCAGAAACCTAACCCTAAGTTTTTGCATCAAATCTATTCTAATCGATTCTTCGGTGGATAAATTGATCTCATTCATGGAAAGAACAATGGCAATGATCTTTGTGCAAGAGTAGGAGTAAGAGAACGCACAAAGAGGTCGATTTCATGCCCTAACTTGGAGACGAACTCGCTAGGGCGACAACGACGATGAGATTCCCGTTGACAGCGACGGAGACCAGCGGCAGGAGGCACTGACGACGACGGCGACCATCCGGAGACCAAGGGGCGGCAGAGCTGGGAGGCGTGGTCGAGTGGTTTGGAGAAGTTTCCAAATTCTCAACCCGTGATATATATACACAGTCACTATCGGTGGAACCGAGTGGAACGACTCGGTGGCACCGAGATGCAAAATTGCTAGCAGTTACTACAACTCAATGTGACCGAATTGTTCTAATTGGTTGCACCAAGATGAAAACCTAGATTAAATCAATGAATTCGGTGAGACGGAGTATGAGTGGGTTGGTCTGACCGAGATGCATTAAGAGGTTTTGGAAGTTTAAGCCCTTGACGGATCGGTGGTTCCGAGTGCTCCTCACCCGGAGGTCCGAATTCGACTTCTTCAAACTTTGCAATATAGCGTGAATAGAGTTTGAGACTAGAAAAGCATAGGCAGCTAGAGGGAGTAATTAGGCATTCTTGACCATCCATTTGGCAAAGAAAACCAAAAAATCAAAGCAACAAATGGGTGTCCTCAAATGGAGAAAATTATGCAACCAACATGCTCACACAATAAGTTAGCAAATAAAATATGTGGCAAAGCATGCACAAACACTTTAGCATCTATCAAGCAATTGGTGATGACTAAGTCATCTATATATGAGTATATTGACTTAGGAGTCGAATGAGAAGATTTGATCATAGGTCATACTCATCATTTAAGCACAAGTGGGATTACCACTTTTACATAAAGCATTGTTGTGTTCACATCATTAGAGTTGCTTTAGCTCAATTCTTAGAGCAAAGCTCCCCCTAGATTTGATATACCCCCTTAGAGGGATGAACTAACCTTGGGTTTTGTCGATGATGACTTCATGTAGGTGTTGAAGACGTGGATGCTCAACGTTGATGTATATCATTTGGAGCAATCCATTGGAGTGAGTTGCACTTTCAATACCTATATGGGTTAGTCCCACAAGGAACATACAAGGATATCAACATACATAGAGTGAAATACATATATGATATTGTCCATTAAAGAATTAGGTTACCTTGTCCCTTGTCTTACCAACAAGAGGGTTTGTGACTCCTTGAACTAGTGCAAGATATGAAAGTTGATTGCACTTGTTCTTGCCAAAATGAATATGAGTGAATTATGTTGGCAGAGTCACCCTCAAGACCTCTCTAGTTCTTATTCTTTGGGATCCACATCAAGTTGATGGGAATCCTTGGATTTGTTGTCATACTTGATGAAGTAGTACTTGTGTAGTCTTGGGAACCCACTCTACCAAGGCCTTAGGAGCTTCTTCAAATGAATCAATCTCTTCTTGAAGCTTGTCCTTGCCTTTTAGCTTGTGGTCCTATGGTGGAAGATCATCTTGAGCTTGTGTTCCCTTGAAAGAAGTGGGGTCGCACTTCTCTTGTTGAGGAACAAACTTTGTCCTGGGTATTGATCTTCTTCCCACTCAACTCCTTTGGCATTGAACTTACGTTCGAAACCAACACCTTGATTCTTCTAGTGCCTTCCTTGCTTGCGTAAAATTTCCTCAAATTGCTTACTTCCAGCAAGGCTATTGTAAACACCTTTCTCTATAATTCCCTTCAATAAGCTATTTTCTTGCTCAAGTGTAACTTGGCTAAGAGAATCATTAGTGGAATCAAGAGAACTGCTAGAAGCAAAAATATTGGATTTAGCATAATTATTGTTACTACGAGAAGAAGAATCTTTCTTAGTCTTGTTGCTAGATTTTACTTGTGTCTTGTAAGTAGAAAAGAGTAAACACTTGGCAGTGTAAGAAGAAATTTTCTTACGAAGGTCATCATTGATTGCTTTTAAGAACCCATGCTCTTGCTCTAAATTGAGCTTCTCAAAGCGTAGCATCTCATGAGTTTGTAAAAGCTCTAGATGATCCTCTAAGGTAGTTTCATGAGCTAACTTAAGAGTGTTTAGTTCCTAGTTAGACGCTCCATCTCCTTCTTATCATTGTCATTCATTTCATCTTGATTAGCATGATTAATAGCAATTTCATCATAGTTTTCATCACTAGTGTTGTCAACAAGTAAATCATCATCACCTAGCAAATCATCTTGATCACTATGGAAATCAACATACTCGGGGTGTGATACCTTAGGGCCTTTAGCCATGAAGCATCTTCCAATTCCTTCATTTGGTGAGTCAAATATGTCGTAGGAGTTGGATGACATAAGTGCAAGACTGGCAACACCTTCATCTTGAGTATATTTGGAGTTGGAGTGATAGCTTCTCTCGGAGTAGTTGCCAGAGTCAGAACCGGATACCCATTCACCAACATGAGCTTGATGTCTTCGTCTTTGTAAGGGCATATTTCTCCCTATGTGGTTTTGGAGATTGATGACAATTCATTTGCAGACTAACCGTGTGCATTGAGCATTTCAGAGATCTCATGTCTAGGCACAAGACGATTTGGTGCCCCTCGGAGCCTATCGAAGACGATGGTTTTCTATGTTTCCTTTCGGTGGATTTGAGTCATAGGGAAGTCGTACTATTAAGAGGGGGTCCGCTTCAGAAAGGTTAGGTGGAATCAACACGTACACGTCTGGTCCTTTGCACCACCTTTCCTTCGCTTCATTGGAGCACCGGTCGTTTACCCTTGTCTATGCAAAGATGAAGGCATCCAAGTGCTATAAGTTTTGTGGCGTGGGGTAGTACCGCTCAAGGGAGCAGTAGTACCGCAGCTGTCCATGGTAGTACCTGTCACATCCCTAGTTCTGGTATGACCTAGACTAGCTAGTCATGTGTGCATCATATTTAAATTTCATTTAAGTTTGAAATGAGGATTTTTGAAACCCTCAGAATCATATCTGGAAATGACCCAAATAAAAGTGCTCCAAAAAGGTCCAAGATAATGCTAATGTTGCTCTCTGAAAATATTGGTCAGAGGTAAAATTCAAACCAATATTTTTAAGAGCTCATAAATATTTATTTTGGCCATTTGGAATTAATGCATAATTATTTGCATTGGATATATATTTGTTATATATATAATGTATGTCCAAAAATTATGCCATTTGTTGGGGAGCTCTGGAATAATACCACTAGTTCCTACAAAAATTGGCATAAGGAAATAAAATGATTTAGTATTTTTATTAAATCAAAACAAATGACAGAAAATAGAAACGAAAAACAAAACAGGAAAAGAGCTCACCTGGGGCCTGGCACTATGCTGCCAACCGGCCCAGCGGTGCGGCCCACTGGCCCAGCCGCCAACCGTCGTCCTCTGGCGATAGAAGGACACGGCCACGCGCTTGCCGCACACCAGCACGCACGTGCGCCACCTCCTGGTTACCTGCCTGCTTCCCCCGCCACGTCGACGCCGCGGATAGATGCGCGGGTGTCGTCTGGATCGAGCCCTCCCCTTCTTTCGCTCCCTCTCCCTCTCTGCCGCTCTCTCTCTCTCACTGGCGAGCACTGCTCGTCGCCACCGACGCCGTTCACCGTAGCCACCACCTCCTCCTGAACCTCTCTCCGCGCCCAGAAGCTCCGCCACTTCGTCCTCGACCCCCTCGTTGAGCCAAGAAACGCCGGATTCCCTGAAGCCTCACCAACACCGCTGTTCTCCTCGCCAGTCGCCGCGGATACTCGCTGTCGATTCAGGAGCTACAGGACCTCACCGAGCACTCTGAGCTTCTCTGCGAGTCTTCCGTGAGCCTTTCTTCCCCCTACCCCTAACTTCGTTGCTTCGCTCGACCTCTAGCTAGCGTTGCCGCCATGGCCGAGCTCCGCCACCGCCTGCCTTGTCGTGCACCACCATTGCAGCCCGCGTCCATCGTTGAAGAACACGGCAACGAGCTCGTCGTGCCTCCAGGAGGTCGGCTATGTCTTTTGCTAGCTCGCCCGTGCCATGTAGCACCGCAGCCCGCATGTGCCCGAGCGCCGCAACCGCCCACCTCGACGCCGGCGACGCTACAGCCCTCCCTTGCAGCTACCACTTGCACCACCCGACGCTCCTCTCTGCGGGCTTTCGAAAAAGCCTAGCCGCGCTTCAAACGGATACCAGAATCGGCCGACCGGGGTACCTCCGCCGTCGGCTGTGGTCGCCCGTGGCTAATCGCCGGCGTAACCGGCCATTAGGGCCTAAGCACCCTGCTAATTACCCCCTGGAGTCAATGACAGCGAGTCCCCCCGCATAACTAACCGGCTAAGCAAATATTTTAAGGTTAATATAATTACCATGGGGCCACGTGTCAGTTTTGACTACACTGATGTGTTCGTTGACCTGACCCCACCTGTCTGCGTCACTAACCAGCTCTGGGTCACCGACCAATGGGACCCACTGGTCAGTTTGACCTGGGTCGCTCCGTTGACCGCTGACGTCAGCGTGATGTCATGCTGATGCAGTAAATCATTTATTGGATTTTGTTTAATTCCAAATAACCAGAAAATCCAGAAAATAATTTGAACTTCTAAAAATCGTAGAAATTCAACTGTAGCTCAGATTGAAATAATTTATATATGAAAAATTATTAGAAAAATTCACTCTATCCATCTGTACTAGTTTCAGGCAAGACAAACCAACTTATACCTGATGTATAAGTGAAAACATATAATTGGCATTTATAAGATCTTATTTTGGAGTTGCATTTGAATCTTTGGTTCAAATGGACTTCAACCTAATGAATGCTAGCTGCATTAGCTCAAACAACATCACGTCTTCATGCCATGTTCATGCATCATATTGTTGTGTATGCTTGTGTATTGATTGTCGACACCGTTCCTTCTCGATAGGTCCTGCTCCGGAGACCGTTCCAGAGTACCTGTCTGAGGAGCATTGCCCCCTTGTTGATCTACCAGGCAAGCAAACCCCCTTGTTCATTCCGATACAATCCCACTCTCTCGCTCCTGCTCTCTTTTATTGCATTAAGACAACAACGATTCAACTGCTACTTTATGCTGCGGTAGTTGAACCCATTCCTCTACATGACCTGTCATTGCCACAGTAAATAGTTGAAACCCACTAGCATGTGTAGGAGTTGATTGAGCCATGTTGTGTTCCTACCATGCCATGCCTGCTACTGCTTAGAGTTGTGTCAGGTCTGATTCCTTGGGAATGAATTGGAGTGCAGTGCTCTATGTGCTGATGCTGAGAGTGAAGTGTGTGAACACGATTTGGTAAAGGTAGCGATGAGAGGACATGTAGGAGTACATGGTGGGTTGTCTCACTGGAACCGTCCTTAAGCACTGAGTTCTATGTATGTCGTCCAATGACTCGATACTACCACAATTGGGTTCCGGTAACTTGACCCCTCTCGACTTATTAACCAACTTGATCTCTGTCCAGGAGTCGCAACTAGTTTCTGGTGTTTGTAGGTAGTGTTAGTAGTCTACCAAGTGGCACCCGGCCAGGTGAGCTTGGGACAGACTAGGCACAAGTGGCACGGTGTACCAAGCGTAGATCCATCTGGCGAGGTGGGCTTGGGAACCCTACACACATTGTTTGGAGCCATGAGTGAAACCCCGGCCGGATCTCCTTGCAGATGGAACCCGAATAGGCGATAAACCTGGACTAGAGTCTTGTGTGGTTAGTTAGGTCGTGGCCGACTCCCTCGCTAGGCTTACGCTTGAAGGTTGCCGAGATACATGACATCTACATGGCGGTAAGTGGCGAGAGCGTGTGTGAAGAAGTACACCCCTGCAGGGTTAACATGATTTATTCGAATAGCCAGGTCCGCGGTTATGGACATCTTGAATGGTTACGTGGTACATAGACAACTTGAAGTGGATACTCTAAAATGCTCAAGACAAGTGTGAGTGTTATGGATGGCCTTCTCGTAGGGAGACGGGGATGAATCCATAGTAGTGTATTGTGTGGTGATTAGTGGACTCGTGTGCACCATCTCACCTCAAAGAAGTTTCTCGTAGTCATAGAACAGGATAGCCACTGAGTCAAAGTTGGCTTGCTGCAACTAAACCCCACATTAACTTCTTGATACAAATGCATGTATGATAGGATCTGATGTAAGTCTTGTTGAGTACCTTTGTACTCATGTTGCTTTATTTATATTTTTGCAGCGGAGACTTCAGTCTTACTAGTTTCCGTGGACTTCGACAAGTAGCTTGTACCTCAGCTACGATCTTGATCGGATGTTGTATATAGTCAGGCTCTTCAGCCTTTTCCATTTGTAGATGTCTGTACTCAAACATGTAATGCTTCCGCTTGTTGCTTGTATGCTCTGAATGTTGGGTCATGTGACCCCTGTTTGAAATAAATGTTATGATGGCTCTTTGAGCCTTTATCTATATGAGTTGTTGAGTTATGTTGTGATGCCATGTTGTACAACACATACTTGCATGTTATGCGTACGTGTAATGTGTATTGCTATGTGTGGGATCTGACTATCTAGTTGTTTATCCTTATTAGCCTCTCTTACCGGGAAATGTCTCCTAGTGCTTCCACTGAGCCCTGGTAGCTTGCTACTGCTCCTGAACGCTTAGGCTGACCGACATGTGTCCTTCTTTGTTCCTGTGTCTGTCCCTTTGGGGAAATGTCACGCGGTGTCTACCGGAGTCCTGTTAGCCTGTTACAGCCCGGATTCTCCGGAGTCCTGCTAGCCCAGTTGCTACAGCCCGGATTCACTCGCTGATGACTGACACGTTCGTTGCTGGGTCATGTATGCCTGTCCCTGTAAGTTAGTGCCACTTCGGGTTCACGACTAGCCATGTCAGCCCGGGTTCTTGTCATATGGATGCTAGCGACACTATCATATATGTGTGCCAAAAGGCGCAAACGGTCCCGGGCATGGTAAGGCGACACCCGTGGGAATACCGTGCGTGAGGCCGCAAAGTGATATGAGGTGTTACATGCTAGATTGATGTGGCATAGAATCGGAGTCCTGACAGCTTTGGTATCAGAGCCTGACTGCCTATAGGATTACCAAGCCAAACTGGTCAAAGTTGAGTCTAGAAATTCTTTAGCTATGTAAGGGAATTGATTGTGGGAAGGAACGTAAGGCTCTTTTTACTCCTTATACCTCATGGCCTTCTGATCTGAGTCATCCTACCTTTCCTACAGGGTTAAGGAACTAGGCTTTCTCTTCCATCTATCAGGATCATGTGTTACTACTCCGTAGTCCCATAGGATTGGTTGATCAGACTCATATTCCAGTTTTCGAGTACTTCTGTTGTAGTCTGTTTAGTACTATCACAGAACCTTGAGTGATGATATTGAGAATGGTACTACCCCCATCTTTTTGCAAGATGTCTCGTTCTAAGCATTTTACTGCCGTTATGCTACCAGAATTGTCCTAGGAATTCAATAGATAGTATTTTTCCTTGTACTACATTCTACATCCTTATGATGATGCTGAATCCATCCTTGTTTCCTTGGTTGGTTCTTCAGGATGTTGTCAGTTAATCGAAGTTTTGTTGCTCGTAGCCTGAACCACGGAGATGGTAGGGATGAGTATCCTCCCGACCAGTCTTCGTTGGTAGAGTTCATGTTAGAAATGGAGAGGAACAAGCGTGAGTCTAACCGCTTGTTGGCACGTATCGAGGAGAACACCACACATCAGTTCAAAGGGTCTGCAACCATTCATGACTTGATTCGTTTGCACCCACCTACCTTTCATCACTCCATCGAGCCACTTGATGTAGATGACTGTCTCCGTAGCATCACTCATAAGCTTCGTTCCGCGAACGTAGCTGAAGATGACAAGGTCACCTATGCCACATACCACCTGGAAGGTCCTGCTAGTCTTTGGTGGCAGAACTATGAGGCTATGCTTCCAACTGGCCAGATTCCTACCTGGAGGGATTTCGCCGAGGCTTTTCGCGAGCATCACATTCCTCAGGCCCTCATCGATCGCAAGAGAGAAGAGTTCTGTAGTTTCACCCAGAGTAAGATGGTTGTTGATGCTTACAGTAGAGAGTTTGAGAACCTCGCCCGCTATGCCACAGAAGAGGTGTCCACGGACGCCAAGTAGGCTAGGTTCCGGAAGGGTCTCAACCCCAAGTTGCGTCGTGATCTCCACTTGCACCATTGCAACACATTCCAGGCTCTAGTGAACAAGGCCATTAATGCAGACACAGCTCAGCTCAATTATGAGGAGTTTCGTAAGCACAACTGTGATTTGGGTTCTTCCTCCAGTTCTAATTCTCAAAAGCGCTTGATTTGGGTTCCGAACTCCGCTCTTCCACCCAGATATGTAACGAGGCCATCTTATGTGGCACCCCATCTAGTTCAGCAGTATGCTCCACCCAGGCCTATTGGTGGACCGCCTGCCGATGTGGGTCCACGTCCTACCTCCAAGATTTGTTACAAGTGTGGAGAGCCAGGCCATATTGCCCGTATTTGCACTCAGACCAGTGTTGCTCCACCCCAGCCCGAGAAGTCTGTTGGCCATGGTAAGCCATCATGCAAGATGATCAGTGCCAACTCAGCTCACCCTAAACATGGACGTGTGCATCACGTCCCAGCTAAAGACGCTCATGATGATCCAGATGTCGTTCTTGGTACACTCTTTGTCAACTCTCATCCAGCATCGGTTTTGTTTGATACCAGAGCGTCTCATTCCTTCATTTCTGAAAGCTATGCGCGCTTGCACGACATGTCATTTTGTGATATGCCCTCCTCGCTACTTATTCAAACTCCTGGATCCAAATGGCAAACTTCTAGGATAAGTTATGGTAATGAAATCCATGTTGACAGACTTGTATTCCTTGTTTCCTTGATATCTCTCAAGTCTTCGGATATTAACACCATCTTGGGTATGGACTGGATGACAGCTCATCATGCCAAGATTGATTGTTACACCAGGTCTGTTCAGCTTACACACCCATCTGTCAAGATAGTCACTGTCTCCACTAGAGTGGCCAAGCGTCAGCTCTATTCTCTTAATGCGAGCCCTCTTCCAGACCTTGAAGATATCCCGGTAGTCCGTGACTTTCCGGATGTCTTTCCAGAGGAACTACCAGGCGTTCCACCTGACAGACATGTAGAGTTCGTCATAGATCTTATCCCAGGAACCGCTCCAATATCTAGGAGACCTTACAAAATGTCACCCTTAGAACTAGCCGAGCTTAAGAAACAACATGATGAGTCCTTGCAGAAGGGTTTCATCCGTCCTAGTTCTTCTCCATGGGCTTGCCCTGGCCTCTTCATCAAGAAGAAGGATGGTACAGACCGGATGGTTGTAGATTATCGTCTCGTTAATTTGGTCACGATAAAGAACAAATATATGCTCCCCAGGATCAATGACCTATATGATCAGCTCGCTTGATCCTCACTCTTCTCCAAGATGGATTTGAGGTTAGGCTACCATCAAATCAAGATCAGAAACAGGGACATTCCTAAAATAGCTTTTGTCACTCGTTATGGCCAGTATGAGTACACCGTCATGTCCTTTGGTCTAACCAACGCCCCAGCTACATTCTCCCGCTTGATGAACTCGATCTTCATGGTGTACTTAGATAAGTTCGTCGTGGTTTACCTTGATGATATCCTTATTTACTTGAAGAACGAGGAAGAGCATGCTGAACATCTTAAACTTGTGCTAGAAAAACTCAGAAAGCACCACCTTTATGCCAAGTTCTCCAAGTGCGAATTTTGGTTGCCAGAAGTGACCTATCTGGGCCACGTGATATATGGTAAGGGCATTGCTGTCAATCACGAGAGAGTTAAGGCTGTTCTTGATTGGACTCTACCTTAAACCGTTAAGCCAGTTAGGAGTTTCCTTGGTCTAGCCAGCTATTGTCGCTGCTTTGTTGAAAACTTCTCCAAAGTAGCCAAACCCCTCACGGAACTTCTCAAGAAAGATAAAAAGTTTGAGTGGTCCCCACAGTGTGAGAACAGTTTTCAGGAACTGAAAAGACGCCTGACTTCTGCTCCCATACTTGTGCCACCAGATTTCACTAAAGACTTTGTTATCTACTGTGATGCCTCACGACAGGGACTAGGTTGCATTCTTATGCAGGATCGTCATGTGATTGCCTATGCATCTCGACAGTTGCATCCACATGAGGAAAATTATCCTACACATGATCTAGAGCTCGCAGCCGTAGTCTATGCACTCAAGACCTGGCGACATTACCTTCTTGGTAAACGTTGCGAGATCTACACCGATCACCAGAGTCCCAAGTATATCTTCACCCAACCAGATTTGAACCTATGTTGGTTGGAGTTGATCTTAGATTATGATCTAGGGATTACTTACATCCCAGGAAAAGCCAATGCCATGGCTGATGCACTAAGTCATAAATCCTATTGCAACAATCTCTTGTTGCGGCAGGGCCAACCACTTATTCTTGAGGAATTCTGTAAGCTTTATCATCACATTGCTCCTCACGGATTCCTTTCTACCTTGGTGGCGAAACCTACTCTTGTGGATCATATCATAGAAGCCCAGAAGCATGATACGGGGATTACCCGGATCAAGAGAAACATTGCCAAGGGTATTGCTGGTAGTTTCTCTATAGATGATCGAGGTGTTGTTTTCTTTGGGAACCGCCTGGTGGTCCCCAAGAAGCAACATCTTAGACAATTGATCCTTAAGGAGGCGCATGATTCTCCTCTCACGATTCATCCCGGTAGTACTAAGATGTATCAAGACCTACGCCAGAGGTTCTGGTGGACTAGGATGAAGAGAGAAATTGCTCAATTTATTGCCAACTGTGATGTTTGTCATCGCGTTAAGGCAGAGCATCAAAGACCTGCTGGCACCCTTCAGCCTTTAGCTATTCCTGAGTGGAAATGGGATAAAGTTGGCATGGAATTCATCACCGGCTTTCCCAGGACCAAGACAGGGAATAACGCTGTCTTCGTAGTCATTGATCGTCTCTCCAAAGTGGCGCACTTCCTACCTGTTCGAGAGAGTATCACTGCTAGTCAGCTCGCTGACTTATATATATCTCGAATAGTGTCACTTCATGGTGTTCCACTAGAGATCAGTTCAGACCGTGCTAGTCTTTTCACTTCTCATTTCTGGGAGAGTTTCCAAACTGCCATGGGAACCCATCTTTCCTTCAGTACCGCTTTCCACCCTCAGTCGGGTGGTCAGGTGGAAAGGGTCAACCAAATTCTCGAAGACATGCTTAGAGCTTGCATTATCTCATTCGGTATGGATTGGGAGAAATGTCTTCCTTTTGCCGAGTTTGCTTATAACAATAGCTATCAATCCAGTCTCAAGAAAGCTCCTTTTGAGATTCTCTATGGACGAAGATGTCGAACACCCTTGAACTGGTCAGAAACCGGTGAAAGACAATTCTTTGGACCGGACATGATCCAGGAGGCAGAAGAGCAAGTTCGCATCATTCGTGAGAATTTGAAAACAGCCCAGTCTCGTTAAAAGAGCTAGTATGATTGTCATCATAAGGATATGACTTATGAAGTTGGCGACAAAGCTTAACTTCGGGTTACTCCTCTAAAGGGTACCCATCATTTCGGTATCAAGGGCAAGTTGGCTCCTCGTTACATTGGTCCTTTTCGCATTCTCGCTAAACAAGGAGAGGTTGCCTACCAGTTGGAACTACCCCCACATCTTTCCATAGTGCATGATGTCTTCCACAACTCTCAACTCAGGTGTTGCTTCTCGAATCCCATCCGCGGAGTGGACCACAAAACGCTTGATCTCCAAGATAACCTCACTTACCGAGAGTACCCGGTTCGCATTCTCGATCAAGCAGAGCGTGTCACCCATCGTCAGAACATCAAGTTTCTCATGGTTCAGTGGTCTCATCATTCCGAGAGAGAAGCTACTTGGGAGCGAGAAGATCGTCTTCGACTGGAGTATCCCACTTTCTTTCCGTCAACCCCTGAATCTCGGGACAAGATTCTTTCAAGTGGGGGCGAGTTGTCACAGCCCTAGTTCTGGTATGACCTAGACTAGCTAGTCATGTGTGCATCATATTTAAATTTCATTTAAGTTTGAAATGAGGATTTGTGAAACCCTCAGAATCATCCCTGGAAATGACCCAAATAAAAGTGCTCCAAAAAGGTCCAAGAAAATGATCATGTTGCTCTCTGAAAATATTGGTCAGAGGTAAAATTCAAACCAATATTTTTAAGAGCTCATAAATATTTATTTTGGCCATTTGGAATTAATGCATAATTATTTGCATTGGATATATATATATATATATATGTTATATATATAATGTATGTCCATAAATTATGCCATTTGTTGGGGAGCTCTAGAATAATACCACTAGTTCCTACAAAAATTGGCATCAGGAAATAAAATGATTTAGTATTTTTATTAAATCAAAACAAATGTCAGAAAATAGAAAAGAAAAACAAAACAGGAAAAGAGCTCACCTGGGGCCTGGCACTGTGCAGCCAACCGGCCTAGCGGTGCGGCCCACAGGCCCAACCGCCAACCGTTGTCCTCCTGGCGACAGAAGGACGTGGCCACATGCTCGCCGCACGCCAGCACGCGCGTGCGCCACCTCCTGGTCGCCTGCCTGCTTCCCCCGCTGCGGATAGATGCGCGGGTGCCGTCTGGATCGAGCCCTCCTCTTCTTTCACTCCCTCTCCCTCTCTGCCGCTCTCTCTCTCGCTGGCCGAGCGCTGCTCGTCGCCACCGACGCCGTTCACCATAGCCACCGCCTCCTCCTGAACCTCTCTCTGCGCCCAGAAGCTCCGCTACTTCGTCATCGACCCCCTCGCTGAGCCAATCAACGCCAGACGCCCTGAAGCCTCGCCAACACCACTGTTCTCCTCATCGGTCGCTGCAGATCCTCGCCGTCGATTCAGGAGCTACAGGACCTCCCCGAGCACTCTGAGCTTCTTCGCGAGTCCTCCGTGAGCCCCTCTTCCCCCTACCCCTAACTTTGTTGCTTCGCTCGACCTCTAGCTAGTGTTGCCGCCATGGCCGAGCTCTGCCACCACCTGCCTTGTCGTGTGCCACCATTGCAGCACGCATCCGTCGGTGCAGAACACGGCAACGAGCTCGTTGTGCCTCCAGGAGGCCGGCTATCCCTTTTGCTAGCTTGCCCGTGCCCCGTAGCACCGCTGCCCCCATGTGCCCGAGCGTCGCCGCCGCCCACGTCGACGCCGGCGACACTACATCCCTCCTTTGCAGCTGCCACTTGCACCACCCAACGCGCCTCTCTGCGGGATTTCGAAAAAGCCTAGCCATGCTTCAAACGGACGCCGGAATCGGCCGGCTGGAGTACCTCCGCCGTCGGCTGTGGTCGCCGGTGGCTAATCGCCGGCATAACCGGCCATTAGGGCCTAAGCACCCTGCTAATTACCCCATGCAGTCAATGATAGCCGGGCCCCACCACATAACTAACCGGCTAAGCAAATAGTTTAAGGTTAATCTAATTACCGTGGGGCCACGTGTCAGTTTTGACTATGCTGACGTGTTCGTTGACCTAACCCCACCTGTCTGCGTCACTAACAAGCTCTGGGTCACCGACCAATGGCACCCACTGGTCAGTTTGACCTAAGTCGCCCCATTGACTGCTGACGTCAGCGCGATGTCATGCTGACGCAGTAAATCATTTACTGGATTTTGTTTAATTCCAAATAACCAAAAAATCCAGAAAATGATTTGAACTTCTAAAAATCATAGAAATTCAACCATAGCTCAGATTGAAATAATTTATATATAAAAAATTATCAAAAAAATTCAATCTATCCATCTGTACTAGTTTCTTGCATGAAAAACCAACTTATACCTGCTGTATAAGTGAAAACATATAATTGGCATTTATAAGATCTTATTTTGGAGTTGCATTTGAATCTTTGGTTCAAATGGACTTCAACCTAATGAATGCTAGCTGCATTAGCTCAAAAAACATCACATCTTCATGCCATGTTCATGCATTATATTGTTGCATATGCTTGTGTATTGATTGTCGACACCATTCCTTCTCGATAGGTCCTGCTCCGGAGACCGTTCGAGAGTACCTGTCTAAGGAGCATTGCCCCTTGTTGATCTACCAGGCAAGCAAACCCCCTTGTTCATTCCGATACAATCCCACTCTCTCGCTCCTGCTCTCTTTTATTGCATTAGGACAACAACGATTCAACTGCTACTTTATGCTGCGGTAGTTGAACCCATTCATCTGCATGACCTGTCATTGCCACATTAAATAGTTGAAACCCACTAGCATTTGTACGAGTTGATTGAGCCATGTTTTGTTCCTACCATGCCATGCCTGCTACTGCGTAGAGTTGTGTCAGGTCTGGTTCATTGGGAATGAATTGGAGTGCACTGCTCTATGTTCTAATGCTGAGAGTGAAGTGTGTGAACACGATTTGGTAAAGGTAGCGGTGAGAGGCCATGTAGGAGTACATGGTGGGTTGTCTCACTGGAACCGTCCTTAAGCACTAGGTTCTATGTATGTCGTCCAATGACTCGATACTACCACACATTGGGTTCCGGTAACTCGACCCCTCTCGACTTATTAACCAACTTGATCTCTGTCCAGGAGTCGCAACTAGTTTCTCGTGTTTGTAGCACTACTAGGAAAAGGCCTACACTAGTGGCGCACCAGTTTTGCCTACTAATGGCGCACTACTGGTGCGCCACTAGTACCACGCCACTAGTATTTTTTACTAATGGCGCACCACTGGTGCGCCATTAGTATACCAGATACTAATGGCACACCTGTAGTGCGCCATTAGTAACAAAAAAAATTTCAAACTTTTTTTTCAAATTATTTTTATTTTTTTCGGTTTTCTTAATCTCAGGTCAATATGCTTAATCTCAGGTCAAATCACACTCCATGGTCAAACTTCCCGAAAGGTCACCCATCCTCACACTACTCCAGCCCAAGCACGCTTAACTTCAGAGTTCTATCCAACCCGAGCACCAGCTCACTTCACAGGCACTTGTTGATATATCTAGCATATCAATCCTATTAAACCTTGTTGATGTGTAGGACTTTGTGCATGCTCATGAGTGTGATGAAATTTTGAAAAATTATTTCAAACTTCTGTTCATATTACGTATCATATTTTGAAAAAAAAACCGAAAAAAATCGAAACTATTTTTTTTCTCTTACTAGTGGCGCACCTAGCAAACGGTGTGCCACTAGTAAGTTTGAATTTTTTTGATTTTTTTTGAATTTTTTTGCCTCTAGATCTTGAAAGCCTAGTAACTTTTTTTCTGTTGGGTTTTTGACGATTTTGAAATGTTTAACGGGGTTCCCCCTATTAAATTTGGATGTAACTTTTCGAGTAGATGATTTTTCATATAAAAAACTTTTTCATCCGAGTTATTATGCAAAAGTTATGCCCATTTTACAAATTCTAGAGAGATTTTGCAAATAAAGTGAAAATTCATATTTGTAAATTTTCCCAACAACTAGACCACATATCACATGGGAAACTTATTTTTTTTTATTTTTTTGACATTTCCATCATTTTCTTTTATTTTTTTAAAAACTGAAAAGGCGGTCCACACGGGGGTGCATTCGGGGGAATTTTGGGTCAAAATTACGAATGGCGCACCGTTGGTGTGGTGCGCCATTAATAGTTAAACTAGTAATGGCGCACCACACCCACGGTGCGCCATTACTAACTTTGAAAAAAAATAAAGAAAAATAAAAAAAATTGTTACTAATGGCGCACCGCGGGTGTGGTGCGCCATTACTAGTTTTAACTACTAATGGCGCACCAGACCCACGATGCGCCATTACAAACTTTAAAAAATTGAAAAAAAATTGAATTTTTTTTACTAGTGGCGCACTGTGGATGTGGTGCGACATTACTAGTTAAACTAGTAATGGCGCACTATCCCCTGGTGCGCCATTACAAGTTTTAAAAAAAATGTTACTAATGGCGCAATGTGGATGTGGTGCGCCATTAGTATTTGGACACTAATGGCTCACCAACACGTAGTGCGCCATTAGTATATACTAATGGCGCACCACATGTCTGGTGCGCCATTAGTGTCCATATCATCTATACCCCTTTTCCTAGTCTTGTAGGTAGTGTTAGTAGTCTACCAAGTGGCACCCGGCCAGGTGGGCTTGGGACAGACTAGCCACAAGTGGCACGGTGTACCAAGCATAGATCCATCCGGCAAGGTGGGCTTGGGAACCCTGCACACATCATTTGGGGCCGTGAGTGAAACCCCGGCCGGATCACCTTGCGGATAGAACCCGAATAAGCGATAAACCTGGACTAGAATCTTGTGTGGTTAGTTAGGTCGTGGCCGACTCCCTCGCCAGGCTTCCGCTTGAAGGTTGCCGAGATACATGACGTGTACATGGCGGTAAGTGGCGAGAGCGTGTGTGAAGAAGTACACCCCTGCAGGGTTAACATGATCTATTCGAATAGCCGGGTCTGCGGTTATGGACTTCTTGGATGCTTACGTGGTACATAGACAACTTGAAGTGGATACTCTAAAATGCTCAAGACAAGTGTGAGTGCTATGGATGGCCTTCTCGTAGGGAGACGGGGATGAATCCATAGTAGTGTATTGTGTTGTCACGCCCAATATGTGATACTATCCTAAAGAGACTCGAAGGTCCCACCAAGGATAGAATCTCATATTGAAACACTTTTGCAAGGTGGATATCATTACATCAACATTACATAAATAGATGGGGATACATACAAAAGGCATACAATGCCACATGAATACAACATCACAATACATAAGAGCAACATCCGGCTACGGATGAACCACAAACAAAAACTCAAATGACATCCACCCTGCTAGCCCAGGCTGCCGACCTGGAACCTATCCCCTGATCGAAGAAGAAGCAGAAGAAGAACTCCAAAACAAGCAAACATCGCTCTCACGTCAGGATCATCGCATAAACCTGTACCTGCAACTGTTGTTGTAGTAATCTGTGAGCCACAAGGACTCAGCAATCCCATTACCATGGGTATCAAGACTAACAAAGCTTAAAGGGAAAGGAAGGGGTAAAGTGGTGAGGTTGCAGTAGCGACTAAGCATATATGGTGGCTAACATACGCAAATAAGAGCGAGAAGAGAGCAAGTGGAACGGTCGTGAAGCTAGCAATGATCAAGAAGTGATCCTGAACTCCTACTTACGTCAAACATAACCCAAAAACCGTGTTCACTTCCCGGACTCCGCCGAAAAGAGACCATCACGGCTACACACACGGTTGATGCATTTTAATTCGGATCTGGTGTCAAGTTACCTACATCCGGACATTAACAAATTCCCATCTGCCCATAACCGCGGGCACGGCTTTCGAAAGTTTATACCCTGCAGGGGTGTCCCAACTTAGCCCATGATAAGCTCTCGCGATCAACGAAGGATATACCTTCTCCCAGGAAGACCCGATCAGACTCGGAATCCCTGTTTACAAGACATTTCAACAATGGTAAAACAAGACCAGCAAAGCCGCCCGATGTGCCGACAAATCCCAATAGGAGTCGCACGTACCTCATTCTCAGGGCACACCGGATAAGTCAAGCTACGAGTAAAACCAGCCCTCGAGTTGCCCCGTGGTGGCCCCGCAAGTTGCTTGGTTCGGACCAACACTCGAAGGAGCACTGGCCCGGGGGGGGCTAAAATAAAGATGACCCTCGGGCTCCGGAAACCCAAGGGAAAAAGGGCTAGGTGAGGCAAATGGTAAAACCAAGGTTGGGCCTTGCTGGAGGAGTTTTATTCAAAGCGAAACGTCAAGGGGGTCCCATAAATCACCCAACTGCGTAAGGAACGCAAAATCCGGGAACATAACACCGGTATGACGGAAACTAGGGCGGCAAGAGTGGAACAAAACACCAGGAATAAGGTCGAGTCTTCCACCCTTTACCAAGTATATAGATGCATTAATTAAATAAGAGATATTGTGATATCCCAACATAATCATGTTCACAATGGAGCAATCTTCAACTTCACCTGCAACTAACAACGCTATAAGAGGGCTGAGCAAAGCGGTAACATAGCCAAGCAACAGTTTGCTAGGAAGGGTGAAAAGGTTAGAGGCTGACATGGCAATTAGGGAGGCTTGAAGAACAAGGGATAGGTGGTGCAGCATAGCGATAGAACGGAGTAACTAGCATAGCAATGATAGTAATGAGATCCAAGGTAGCGGTCATCTTGCCTGAAATCCCGCTAGGAAGAAGAACGAGTCCATGAAGAAGACGAACGGGAGCAGTCGAACGAATCCTCACAATCACAACATTACGGAACTAAGAAGCAACACCGGAAAGAAAGAAACAACATGGTAAACAACCACCACTTAAACATGCCATGATGCACAATCAACTATGATGCATGTCCGGTTTAAAGAGGCATGGCATGGCAAAGTGCAACAAACAACACTACAAGTTAAGTGGAGCTCAATATGCCACGAGTTGCATATTGACAAAACACCACATGGACATATTTAGTTTAATCTCGTTTAAGCTACCAAACAATATTAAATGTTGTTAAACATGGCAAGAGGTGGAACATAAGTAATCTAACTATTTAGGCAAGTTTAAATGAGACTGGAACAACAAAACAACAATTTCGAAAAATCCTCATGTGCAATTTGTGAATTTGGTACTGTTCTTCCCTAAATCATATTTTATTGTTGTTAAATAGGAAAATAAAGGGCACCATGTTAAACTAGGCATTTTTTCCACCCCATTTACAGATAAAGAACATTTAAAACCGAGCTACGATTATTTAGTTATGAATTAAATCATTTTAGCATGACATTTGAGCAAATTTAAACAAACAACATTTTAAACATTTTAAACATGGATGAAAGTGGCATATTATTAATCTACACAAAATTCTAAGCATTTTACATCTATGACATGTTTAATTTGGATGCATGGATAATTACTTATTAACACTTTAATATGATGGCATTTTTCTGTAATTATGCATGCACAAGATATTTAGCAAATTTGTCCAGGAAAAAAACATCCACGGGCTGAAACTGGTGCAAGCTGGGCTGAACAAAGAGGAGGCCCTGGAGCTCACCTAGCTGGGCTAGGCCTAGTTCGGTGAAGTGGCAGGGGAAGCAGGCCGGCTGGCTTGAGGCCGAGCGGCCCTGATGGAGTTGGCCAGGGGCGCGGTCAACGCGGGCGGGCTCGTTCCCGAGCTGCTGCTCTCGTTCTTGAAGAACAGAAACAGCAGCACCATGGCGATGGAGAAGAAGCCAGCAGGGGGGTCCTGGCGGCGGGGTCGGCAGGAACCGTCCGGAACGGAGCGCGGGGAGGCGCCTGGGTTTAGATCCGGCAAGGGAGGAAGGCATGGGCGCGCGGCACCGGGGTGCTGTTGACGAGGACCGGCATCGGGGATGTTTGGATGGATCGACGGGATTGGGTGGCAGGGGAGATCGAGGAAGAAGGAGGCAGCGGCTGGTTGGAGCGAAGGGGATCTGGGAGGATCCCGAGGTGGGGTTTGAGTGTGGCGGCGGTGAGGAGGACGGATGGGACAGGTCTCCTAGATTTTAGGGTTGCCCCACTTATATACGTTGGTGGATTTGGTTAGGGGATATTTGGTCCCTCCAATATTAATCGGACGGTCCGAAATACTAGGTTGGGAAATCCAAATAAGAAAATGGAGATGTTTTAAGGATATTTGGGGACGATCTGAATGCAATGGTGATGACTGAGCGGTTCGGGTTCGGGGCAGTTTTCGGACGCACGCAAGAGGGGGGGGTCGGTGGTTGTGTAGAGAGGTTGCGTAGGTAGACAAATAGAGGGGAACGAAACTTGGTTGGACTGGAATGACCAACGAAGGCAAAGCGGTCCAGGTCTTGTCTGGTCTCCACTACGCAGGCGGTAGTACCGCACGGTCTAGCGGTAGTACAGCAAGCCCTTGCGGTAGTACCGCATGTCGCGGGTTGAACAAGTGGGTAACAGTTGGATATTTCCCCCCACTATATAAAGGGGGTCTTCTTCCCCAAGTTAACTACCTCTTCCTCCCCCAAGCTCCATTGTTGCTCAAAGCTCCATTTTCACCCGATCTCTCCCCTAGCCAATCAAACTTGTTGATTTTCTAGGGATTGGTTGAGAAGGCCCCAATCTACACTTCCACCAAGATAAATTTGATTCCCCCCACCAATCCCTTATGGATCTTGTTACTCTTGGGTGTTTGAGCACCCTAGATGGTCTAGGTCACCGTGGAGCCATATTCCATTTTGGTGAAGCTTCATGGTGTCGTTGGAAGCCTCCAATTAAGTTGTGGAGATAGCCCCAACCTTGTTTCTAAAGGTTTAGTCACCGCCTTCAAGGGCACCAATAGTGGAATCACGGCATCTCGCATTGTGTGAGGGCGTGAGGAGAATAAGGTAGCCCTAGTGGCTTCTTGGGGAACATTGTGCCTCCACACCGCTCCAAAGGAGACGTACTTTCTCTCAAAGGGAAGGAACTTCGGTAACACATCCTCGTGTCCACCGACTCCACTCTTGGTTATCTCTCAACTTTACTTGTCCAAGCTTATATTGTGTTGTATCCTTTGCTTGCTTGTGTGCTTGTTGTTGTTGCATCATATAGGTTATTTGATGTAGCGTAGAACCCTAGATGCCCGATCTTTCATGTTTGGAGGGAATCCTACCAAGAAAACGAGAGGGGGAAACGAGGGAAACACAAGAGATAACACTCAACCAACAAGAATATAGTCACACATGCGCTAGATCCTAGAAACACAAAAGGGTACAAGATCTGAATCCAACAAGGGACGATACATACGGTAACCAGTTCTTTTCCGTGAGGAGGTCTTGAAGAGGGTCTTCTCCGTGAGGAGGTCTTGAATCCAAGTGGATCTTCTCCGAAGAGGTGTCGGCCCCTCGCGATGGAGTAGATCCAAGTGGATGAGCAAAGCTCTATCTCGAAGTATGAGCTATCACCATGCTAAGCCTAGAAAGAGGGAGGAGGAGGTCTATTTATAGTCTAAGTGGACGAAAAGGTAAGTGGCTTCGGCCCAACACACGGGCGGTCACACAGACGTCGGACGTCCGACGGTCACCGGTCATCCAAAGGCTCGCGAGGGTCCAGACGTCCGGTGTCGGTCGGGAGTCCGATGTTTCGGCTCTGGTCAGGAATTGCCGGACATCCGGTCGGGGTCAGTCGTCCGGTCGTCCGGAAGTCTCTGTTCTTCCAATGTTTTGGCTCGGGTGTGGTGGCGCCGGTCGTCCGGAGAGGCTCGGTCGTCCCAGCGCTCGGAGTTGTCGGACGTCCGCTAGGCGTCGGTCGTTCAGCCGATGTAGCATGCAAAGGCTGGGACTTGGCTGGTCGTATGGAGCCTCCAGGCGTCTGGCATCCGGTCAGCGCCGGTTGTCCGATGACTGGGAGTTTCGAGCGGTCCTTCTTCTTGTCCATTGAACTTGGTGTCCTCGCCATCTTTTCCATTGGGTGTAGCTGATCCGTGGCTTTCCTCCAAATACCTGATCACACATAGGGTCTCCGCATGAGGTAGCAGCCATGTCTCATAAGTAGGAAGTGAGAGTTCGAAGAGGAGCGAGTTCACCTTATCTTCGATAGCCTTTGCTCGAGCTCTTGTCATTGGTCAAAGTGGTGTCGTGGGAGTCTAGGAGATGTAGATATGTCCATGGGGATGATCGTGGGATGCTCCGTATCATCTCCCCCCCATTGGGAAAGATCCAACCTCGGATCAAAAACTTCATCACCATGTTATGGCGAGAGGTCTTTGACATTGAAGATGTCGCTCAAGTTGTTCTTGTCGCGTGGGAGTTCAATCTTGTATGCGTTGTTGTTGTAGCATGCTAGCACCTTGAAGGGTCCATCTGCTCAGGGTAGAAGTTTGGACTTGTGTTCGTTGGGGAAATGGTCCTTGCGAAGGTGTAGCCACACAAGATCTCCTATGTTGAATAACATGGGTTGCTTGTTGATGTTGAGCTTGGTCACGAGTCGTTGTACTTGGCACTTGATGGTGATCCTTGTATCTTCATGCATCTTCTTGAAGTAGCTTGCTCATGCACTTGCGTCCATGTTGATACGCTCTTGTAGTGGAAGAGGTAGAATGTCCAATGGTGACAACAGGTTGAAGCCGTAGACGACTTCGAATGGGGACTTGCCAGTAGTCTTATGTCTTGCGTGGTTGTAGGCACACTCGGCGATGAGTAGGCTCTCCTCCCACTCATTGATGTTCTTCTTGATCAATACATGAAGTAGAGTGGAGAGTGTTCGGTTCATCACCTCCATTTGGCCGTCGGTTTGGGGATGGTATGCAGAAGAGAACAAGAGCTTGATTCCGAGCTTGGCGCATAGAGTCTTCCAAAAGTAACTCAAGAACTTGACGTCACGGTCCGATACGATCGTCTTGGGCACTCCATGTCGGCGCAAGATTTCCCTGCAAAAGATATTTGCAATTTGTCAAGCATCATCGATCTTGTTGCATGGGATAAAATGAGCCATTTTAGAGAATCGGTCCACGACAACAAACGCGGAATCCTTTCCATTTTGAGTTCTAGGCAAACCAAGTACAAAATCCATGCTAATGTCTTCCCAAGGTTGATAAGGAATATGAAGAGGCATGTAAAGACCATGGGTTGAGCTTTTGACTTAGCTTTGCGACATGTAGAGCATCGGTTGGTGAAGCGTGAGACATCGAGGAACATCTTGGGCCAAAAGTAGTTCTTGGAGAGTGTGGCGAATGTCTTGTCGCATCCCAAGTGTCCCATGAGTCCGCCTCCATGAGCCTCTTGCAAAAGGAGCGAACAAAGAGAAGACTCGGGAATGCAAAGTTTGTTAGCTCTCATAAGATAATCATCCTTGATGTAATATCGTTCCCAAGATGTATGCGTCAAACACTTGGCATAAGTAATAGAAAAAGTAGGATCAAGCGCATACAAGTCTTTTATGTGCTCAAAGCCAATGACATTCAATTCAAGTTTAGTGACAAGCGTGCATATGTGGGAAAGGGCATCCGCCACTACGTTTTCCTTACCCTTGATGTACTTGATGACATAAGGAAAAGACTCTATAAATTCACTCCATTTTGCATGACGCTTGTTCAACTTAGTTTGTCCTTTTAAGTACTTAAGAATTTCATGATTAGTATGAATGATAAATTCATGAGGGCGAAGATAAAGTTCCCATTCACGCAAAACTCGCACTAAAGCATATAGCTCTTTGTCATAGATGGGGTAATTGAGTTGCGCTCCAGAAAGTTTTTCGCTAAAATATGCTATGGGGCGCTTTTCTTGCGTTAACACGCCGCCTGTGCCATGACCACTAGCATCAATGAATCTCAAAAGGTTGTCAAAGTTGGGTAATGCAAGCACGGGAGCATGGGTAAGCAAATTCTTAAGCTCATTAAATGCAGTATCTTGGGTTGGTCCCCAAACAAATGGCGCATTTTTCTTACTCAAGGAATGTAAAGGTGAAGCTATGGTGTAAAACCCTTCACAAATATATGATAGAAACCGGCTATACCAAGAAAACTATGCACTTGTTGCAAGTTGGTTGGTTGGGGCCAAGTTTTAATAGCATTGATCTTAGATTCATCTACATGAACACCCTTAGAAGACACAACAAAACCCAAGAAAACAAGCTTATCAACACCAAAAAGGCATTTGTCCACATTAGCATAAGGGTGCTCTTTCCAAAGGGTTTGCAACACGGTTCTAAGATGGGTGACATGATCTTTGAGAGATTTGCTAAAGACAAGAATATCATCAAAATAGACCACAACAAATACACCAATATAGGGATGAAGAACAAAGTGCATGACTCGCATGAAAGTAGCGGGTGCTTCGGATAAACCCATTGGCATAACTAGCCATTCATATAATCCAAATTTGGTCTTAAATGCAGTTTTCCATTCATCACCTTCTTGGATGCACATTTGATAGTAGCCACTCTTAAGATCAATCTTAGAGAAAATGGCGGCTCTGCTAAGCTCATCAAGCATATCATCTAACCATGGAATAGGGTAACAATGTCTAACGGTGATAGCATTGATGGGACGGCAATTGGAAACCATGCGATAAGTACAGTCTTTCTTTGGGACAAGTATGACCGGAACGGGACAAGGGCTCGAGCTTTCATGTACTTGACCAATGTTGATGAGTTGTTGGACTTGCCATTGGATCTCCTTAGTTTCCTTGGGGTTGACGCGGCAGGGAGCCTTGTTAGGAAGAGGTGCTCCAGGGATGAGGTCGATTCGGTGCTCAATGCCTCGTAGTGGAGGTAGACCCAAAGGTAGCTCGTCGGGGAAAACTTGGAATTCCTGCAATAGAGAAGATAACACTAAACGTAGATCGTGAGAGGTGTTAGTTTTTGGTGACTCATCCTTGCACACAAGGACATAGTGCATAACACATGATGGGTTCTCACACACTTCTTGTCGGGGATATACCCCGCGGTGTAAACCGGACGGAAGTTAACCAGGCCGGACTTGGCGGTTTATTTGAGACCCCGCTGACACTTGGCGGTTCACCGGCGACCCGTTTGGACCTGGCGGTTCACGACTCATTGGTAATCTGGCAGGCGGGTGCGAGGAGCGACAAGACCTGGTGGCCCAACAGGCGGTTCATGAAGGCCGGTTCATACTATGGTGGGCCAGTTTAAGAGGAAATGCATAAGGAATATTTGTCTTACAAGGAGTTAAGACCTGGACTTGTATCCAGTTTGCATTAGAGATAGACTAGTCCTAATCCTAATAGGACTCCACATGTAACCCGCCCCTTCAACATATATAAGGAGGGGCAGGGCTCCCCAAAGAGGGAGAAGCGACAAGCAGCAAGAAACAATCTCTAGGGCTAGACACAATTAGAGGAGAGCCGGTTTACGGCGACTCCCTCATGATGATAATGAGACCTAGCCTCAAACAACATGTAGGGTTTTTACCGGATGATGTTTCCCGGGGCCCGAAGCTGTCTAAATCCCTGTCTTGTGTTGCGTCTCTCGATCCCGATCAACCACTTCAAGCTACCACATAGATGCATTGGCCTCGCGACTAAGTCCTGACACTAAGGACATCTGCCGTGACAAATCCACGACAGTTGGCGCCCACCGTGGGGCCTGCGCACATTGGTGTTGAGTTCCTGGAGGGATCTCTCACAGGGATCAAGGAGCTTGCAATTTTCCGGATGAAAGAGCCGGTTTGAAAAGATTTGCATCAGTTTCAAGTTTTATGGATCCAGATTTAAGGATTTATGAGATTTAGAGGTTAATTCAAGAATTAAGGGAAGGAGGACCGCGAGCTTGAAATCCAGCCGACCATGACACGGACTTGGCCATTGACCGCGCCTACGTCTATGTTTCAAGGTGCCCGCCTCTGTTGCCGTTCTGAGCATAAACCGGCCTCGCCGCGATGACCTCCGGATCAAGACGACCCCACGCTCACTCTGCTGCCGCGGCCCACAAACCGCCTCCGCCAGCGCTTCTCGCAACGGTTTGTTGAGTTGTCCGATCTGCCTATGCCTCCGGGTCGATTGTTCCCTGCAGCCACACATCGAGTAGCCGGCGTTCGCCTCGCCCCCGTCTCATCTACAGCCGTGGCCGTGTCTCGTTCTGGTTAGAGCCGCCCACGTCTGCTGTGAGCCGCCATCGCCGGTTTCTGCCTCTGCTCTTCTCCAACCCGTCAACTCCGTCTCCGATGCACTCGGAGCTGCTCATGCTAATCCGCCTTGTTCACGAGCCACAAGTCACCACCTCTGCTGTTGTTGAAACCGCCCGACGCTTCAGCCCAGCAAACGTGTGGCCGCGACCCGGAAACAGAAGCGACAAGGAAACTAATGTGGTCAGTGACTCGGATTTGTCAAATCGCCAAGATAACTCACCGCTACACCTCGACATCTGCTGACTCATCTGGCCTCTCCGAGTCGCTGGATCGCCTCCGCCTCTGTTACGGTGCTGCCCAAACCGCCTGGGGTTGACCCGTCGAGTTGTGGTCGTTGCCTCTGCTGCTGTGCGCGCTCGCGCTAAACCGGCCACGGCTACGCCTCTCCAACCGGGGCTGCCGTGCCTCCAGCGCCCCTAGCTCTGCCGCGGCCCCGAGCTGCCTCACCTTGCTCCCCCTGCCACTGCGCCCAGCTGTTCTGGCAAGTCTCCACCAACCTGCGGGCTCGTCCTTTGCTGACCCGGCTATGTTAAACCACACTGCGCAGCCTCTGCCTTATTAGAGTCAGCCGCCCTTGTTGTAAATCGCCAGCCTCGGTATCGCCGAGTGGAAGATTCAACCATAGTACACATCATATCTGCTGCAAGACTTGGACCATGATCCGGACCTACAGCACTTGCCGGTCTTCACGTATTCCACCAAGTTTTCAACAACCTTTGGTCAGGAGTGGCAGTGTTAAACTGAAGATGGCCGGTGTTGCTGTGTTCTAGGTTTGCTACCTGTTCCTGATGTCTAGCCCGACCGGTCTCTGTGAAGCGTCAGTTTCGCCGCGAAAAGAAAGCAGCGCTGCCAGTAATGACAACCCGGCGGCCCGGTCGTTTTACCCTGTAAGATTACAAGAGCTCGAGCCTGTTACGTATGGTGTAATCAGCCAAACATTGGAGATCTTTGTACAAAGGGTCATTATGGAAGAGATACTGAATTAAGATCAGATGAAGCAAAAATGGGACGGCCGTGGTACCAACTGCCAAAAATTCTTACGTATAGCAAGGGACCTGCTACATCCATCTGAGTCAGAAGAGATAAAGTGCTACTAGCGGATCATCAGAGCAATTTTCAAAAAAAATGCTGCTTAGTTCAAAGGCAGACTACAAATGCTGTGTATAGTACTATCAGTACTGCTTCTTACGTCAGGATCCAGAAATCATCATCAACCTTGGGGCTGAGTATCAGGTGCTATTTACCCTATTTTTAAGTATATCTTAATTCATCTAAGCAAAACTACTTTGCCCTGCTATATTTTATAGATAGGAGAATATTCATTATAATGTGGCATTATACCATGGAGATGGAGGCGCGCCAACATCATTCGGTACCAGTGGTTGTCATTACTCAACAGATTCCCGCACCGGTTTATAACACCGTGGCCGTCTCTCACGACCGCGCCGGTTTGCAACGCTGTGGCCGCGGCCGACCTGCCCGTGAGCGATTTCAACTTCACCTAGTGATCATCAATTTCATGCCGGATTATTTCCGGCCTGGCACATCAGGTGATATCCATCTACAATATATTTTATTGGCACATATTATTTTTGTCAAAGAGCAGTTTATCTTTGCCTTGGTCTGCAATATTGTATGCAGGACAATTATTAACTGCAATAATAAGGATCATGGAGATATGGCTCGTGCCACTATAATGATGTGCTATCATCTAGTCCAAGACCTACATATGTGCATGCCGCCGTTTCTTCGTTGCAATTTATATCAACACGACGTGGCTGACTCGCCTGTACGGTTTACCGCGTTCGCGATCGACTTGCCCGTCCGTGCTGGCTTACAACGTCGTGGCCAGGTCATCTGTTTGAACCGCCTCTGATGCTACGGCTATTTTTTCATCTGTCTCTTGCGGTCTGGTCTACATCAACACATCAGGCCGCACCTGTCTGCATGAGATGTTCATTGAGTATGAGCAAGTCACAGCTTGGGTAGCCCGGTTTTCTTTCAAATTGGAGGCAAATTTTCATTCAGCCGCCGTCTGCACTGGATGGATCAATTGACATGTGCACAAATCACTGCCACTACAGTTTGGTCCACATCAAACAACCAGTTGGAAGGAACCATTGTCCGAGTTGCTGACACGGCTCATACGAGATTATTTATAATCCGTCGCAGCCACCTCAACCTTTTGTGGATTTACATCGTGTTATTAACACCAATGATATATATACCATCTGCTATGGTCAAATACGGAGAATCTCAAGACAACTCCTTGAGTCATCTTAAGACTCGGGGGCTATGATGATATGACTCAGCAAGTCTTGCCAGTTTCAGCAAATTCAAGTGCCCCGGGATGTTGAAGGGAAAGATAACCCGGTCCCAGAGACTAATGTTAAATTGATGAAAATTTAAAGGCCGTCAGAAAATTTCCGGCTGAAAATGAAGATTCCGATTTAATATCCGATTCAAGGGGAAATCTATATCCCACAAAGCTCTCAAGCGCTCAAATCCGGTTTAAAAATGTCCGGTTCAAAAAGGAATTAACTTCTCGCAAGTTCGAGTTGAAAGGCCATCAGAAAATTTCCGGCTGAAAATGAAGATTCCGGTTTACAATCCGGTTCAAGGGAAAGATGTCTCCCACAAAGCTTTGAAGCTCTCAATATCCGGTTCAAAATCCCGGTTCAAGAAGGATTTATCTTTTGCAAAAAGTTAAAGGGTGCCAAAGAGGACCTGATGCCATGATGCGCGGTCCAAACATGGGTATCATGCCTTATTGGCTTATCATATTATTGATCACTTGGGGGTTTGGTCGTATCCGAACCATAGCCACGCCTCTTGATCGTCCTAGTGCCACAACATCACTTGGGGGCTTGGTCATGTCCGAACCAATGCAACACCTTTTGATAGGCGAAAGCCACCAGATCACTTGGGGACATGGTCAAGTCTGAACCAGTCACGCCTCTTGATCGGCCTAAGGCCATAGAGTCACTTGGGGGCTTGGTCGAACCCGAACCATTGCCACGCCACTTGATCGGCATAATGCCACGGTTTCAGTTGGGGACCTGGCTGACTTGAACCATAGCTACACCTTATTGGGAGCTTGTTCGTGTCCGACCATGGTAACACCATCTGATCGGCTCAGTAAAGCCTCTTTTTGCAAATGGTCTTATCATTGCCTTTGCTTCCATATTTTTTCATAACTGTTATTTGATTTTTGTTGCGTTTTTAAACCGACATTGTTAATCCGTTTCAAACTGTCAATTACAAATTGGCGGAACATGGTCAAATCCTAATCCGGAGACTATCTGCCCGGTTTGATTTTATGTTACCATCTTATTATGGAGTAAACCGGTGTTCATTAACCCGACTTGACTTTCAATTACAAATTGTCAGTACATGATCAAATCATAATCCGGAGACTATCCGCCCGGTCTGGTTTGACTACGAGTCGCCAGTATTATATATGGTTAAACCGGTGTTTATCACAACCCGGTACGATTTATCATAAACCGACACAGTATGAAAGGAGTTATCACCATTACTACAAAAAGTTGGTAAACCAATGATGTGATTCAATGTCATAGGTATGATATATTTCATTGATTATTCTTAAGTGCAGCCTTGGTTATAAACCTGGGTTATATGTTGGGCATTATGACCCGTCCGGCGGTAAACCGCCAGGACACTTTAAACTTGTTGTATGCAGAGACAGGTTGAATAAAGCATGATGATAAATTATTCGGTGTTTGTTAACCCGGCCTGGCTTTGGACTATAAGTCGCCAGTACATATTTGGATTGCGCAATTGGAATCATGCGCTTATAAATCATTGGGTTATATTATTCAAATAGCCAAACTTGGCTGAATTTTCATTATGATATTGAATGAATAAGGTTTTCATACCGGATTATATTATCTTGAATAGCCAACATGGCTGGATTTTATTATGGTTATTAATAACCGGTATTATTGAGGTTTTCAAAGTCGCTTTAGCGCAATGGCTATTATTTTATCAAAGGATATGATTTATTCTACGATGGAAGGAATAGTCCCGAGTCGCTGCAGGCTTACGACCCAGCACTTGGGGGCTACATTATTCAAATTAAGATTACATGCAAGTCTCATGTCGCTGCAAGCATGCACCATGACACTTGGGGGCTAATGCAAAGTCATTTTTATTGGCCTTATTGAAGACCCGACTCATCATATCATAATGAGCTGGCCCTTGGGGGCTACACATCGCTGCTCAAGTCTACATCATCATATTTATAAAGTCCTACTCATTATTGCATAATGACCCGACCCTTGGGGGCTACATTGGTTGAAATTTTATGGGCATCAGTCAATTACAAGTCCCAGGTTGCTGCAAGCATGACAACCCGGCACTTGGGGGCTACATAATATGGAGTATTCAGTTTTTACTAGTGACTGGGCTGAACAACATGGATTTCTTTGAAAGTGGCAGTATTTATATTGAAGCAAGTCTTAAGCCATCACTTTGTTCTGCTCAAGACTTGGGGGCTACAAGTATTATATTATTATCAGAGAAATATTTTCAAAATTCTCTGTTTTGAGCAAACCAGATTGACCCGGTGTCAACAACAATTATGACTCGGCATCGTCTACTATATATAACTCGGCAATTTTGGTAATGCTAAACCGGCAAGTTTTACATCTTCAAACTGGCTGAATATCAGATGAGTATTTCAAGACCGATATTTCTTAAACCGGCGCTTTGGAAGCCGACTCAAGTGGATTATTCTTCACAATATTTTTTTCTATAAGAAGCCAACATCAGCAATTTGAGTATGAAACTGGTTATTGACCCGGATTTTCTAGAAGGAGGAAATGACAAAGGACTTAAGGACGATCAGGTGCCGGTCTACAAGAATTCTTAACCCGGAGCACAACCTGCCAAATTTGTTCTGGTGTTTATTTTGCAGCATAAGTTTACCATGGATAAATCCAAGCTAAACTTGGGGGCTAATGTTGGGGATATACCCCACGGTGTAAACCGGCCGGAAGTTAACCCGGCCGGACTTGGCGGTTTATTTGAGACCCCGCTGACACTTGGCGGTTCACCGGCGACCCGTTTGGACCTGGCGGTTCACGACTCATTGGTAATCCGGCAGGCGGGTGCGAGGAGCGACAAGACCTGGTGGCCCAACAGGCGGCTCATGAAGGCCGGTTCATACTATGGTGGGCCGGTTTAAGAGGAAAGGCATAAGGAATATTTGTCTTACAAGGAGTTAAGACCTGGACTTGTATCCGGTTTGCATTAGAGATAGACTAGTCCTAATCCTAATAGGACTCCACATGTAACCCGCCCCTTCAACATATATAAGGAGGGGCAGGGCTCCCCAAAGAGGGAGAAGCTACAAGCAGCAAGAAACAATCTCTAGGGCTAGACACAATTAGAGGAGAGCCGGTTTATGGCGACTCCCTCGTGATGATAATGAGACCTAGCCTCAAACAACATGTAGGGTTTTTACTGGATGATGTTTCCCAGGGCCCGAAGCTGTCTAAATCCCTGTCTTGTGTTGCGTCTCTCGATCCCAATCAACCCCTTCAAGCTACCACATAGATGTGTTGGCCTCGTGACTAAGTCTTGACACTAAGGACATCTGCCGTGACAAATCCACGACACTTCTCTCATCCCACTTTTGGTAGCAAATAGGAAAAAGTTTTTCTTGTCGCTCATCATGGAGGCACGTGATTTTGGCTTGTGGCTCTCACTCTCTTTTGGGTGGATCACTCTCTCACTCTTTTCTCCATGATGGGTCGCTTGCTTGTCGGCGATCACTTGACTTGGAGAGATAGGTCATAGCACATACTCCTTCCCTTTCATCTTGAAGCTATAATGATTGGTATGCCCATTGTGGATGACGTCACGGTCAAATTGCCATGGTCGACCAAGAAGGAGGTGTCAAACGAACATCGGGACGACATCACACTTCAAAGTGTCTTCATATGCTCCAATTTTGAAGGACACTTGGACCATATGCTCAACATGTATAGTGCCGGAATATCTTAGCCATTGGACCTTGTATGGGTGCGGGTGCTTCATCTTGACCAATTGGAGCTTGGAGCATAGTTCTTCACTTGCCAAGTTGTGACAACTACCTCCATCGATGATGACCTTGACGGACCTTCCATTGATGCCGGCCTTTGTGTGGAAGATGTGGCATCTTTGGTCTTCGTCTTGTTGATGTTGAAGAGTCAAGACTTTGGAGACAACGAGAGCGGGGCTCGAATCCTCAGCACGAAAGAGTTGATCATCTTCATCTTTGTTCACGCGCTGGTGCATGGCCACTTGCTCAAGGGCTTCCATCTCCTCTTCACTCATGGACTCATAGGTTCTGATAGAGGCAAAGGTGTCCTGATGTTTTGATGAGATGGTGGCTATCATTTTCTCTGGGAGTCGACCTTGACGATCCGACTACAAACGTGCGAGACGTCGTGCCTTAGCAATCGCTAAACCAACTTCCGAGGGGCTATTGACCACGCGGGAGCATGATCAACCTGACCACGAGGGTCTGTTTCCTGCAAGCAAACAAAGAACAAGCAAGAAACTGAGATTGCCATCTGGATATTGCAAATCTAAGAGGAAAGCTTTATTAATAAAGGTGGGGTTCTGTGACGTCTTGGTCTGGTCGTTGAACACAAACGAAATACGCGAAGTTGCAGCTATGGCGAACTTTTAATCTAAACAAAACCCAAAATCTAGACGACGCCCTAAGGGTTGTATATATGGAGGAAGGGGGTGGGCGAATTTCGTGGCCCTTGAGGGAGGGGCCGAAACCAGCCCTAACTCTTGTTTCCCCACACATACGGACTCTAAAAACAGCCTATAATCAAGTATTTCGAAATTACATGGGCCTGCCCAATAATAAGGTGACGCAACACCTAGAATAGCATGTGGATGAAAATTATGAAGTAGCATCTTGTATATTTCGTCCAAGGCTTCATGCACTCATTATGGTGGCTTCAATGTCCTAAAATTATCACTTGTAACTCTGTTCTTGTTCCCGTTGCGCATGCCATCATCTCCATGCTTGTTCTTGCTCCAATGTTCATCCTTCTCCAAGCTAGGCCCTTCATTTGTAAGAAAATAAATGTATCCAATTTAGGCAGCATCATATTCTCATGAACATTAGAATCATTACCAAGAAACAAAAGTATTTGGTAACTTAATTGGCATGCGCGAGCTCTACTAATTTGTCCAGTATGTATAGCAGAAGGGGCTATGGGTGTAACAATGGTATTGATGTCCTCATCATCCTTCCCTTCTTGAAATGAAGTCGTCCTTGATGGAAGTTCATCTTCCTCTCCCAAATAAGGCTTCAAATCTGCAATGTTAAAAGTGGGACTAACCCCAAAATCTGCAGGCAGCTCAAGTTTAAATGCATTATCATTTATTTTCTCTAACACCTTAAATGGTCCAGCACGTGGCATTAGCTTTGATTTGCGCAAATCAGGAAATCTATCCTTACGCAAATGTAACCAAACAAGATCTCCAGGTGCAAACACAACATGTTTTCTACCCTTATTTCTAGCAAGTTTATATTTAGCATTCATGCGCTCAATGTTTTCCTTAGTTAACTCATGCATTTTTAAAATCAATTCAACATGGTGTTTAGCATCAAAATTAACCTTCTCCGAAGATGGAAGAGGCAACAAATCAATAGGTGCACGAGGTAGGAAACCATACACAACTTCAAAAGGGCACATCTTAGTAGTACAATACAATGAACGATTATAAGAATATTCAATATGAGGCATGCATTCCTCCCACATTTTCTTTTTATTCTTCAAAACAACCCTAAGCATAGCAGACAATGTTCTATTGACTACTTCAGTTTGTCCATCAGTTTGGGGGTGACAAGTAGTACTAAAAAGCAGTTTAGTCCCCAACTTAGCCCATAAACATCTCCAAATGTTGCTAAGAAATTTAGTATCATGATCTGAAACAATAGTATTTGGCACACCATGCAAGCGAATAATTTCATGAAAGTACAAATCAGCAATATTAACAGCATCATTGCTTTTATGCCATGGTATAAAGTGTGCCATTTTCCAGAATCTATCCACGACAATAAAAATGCTATCCCTCTCCATCATTGTTCAAGGTAAACCTAAAACAAAGTCCATAGATATATCCTCCCAAGGAACACTACGTACAGGCAAAGGCATATATAAACCATGAGGATTGAGTCGTGATTTAGCTTTTTGACATGTAGTGCAGCGAGCAATAAAACGCTCAACATCCCTTCTCATCTTTGGCCAAAAGAAATGTGTAGGAAGTACGTCCTCCGTCTTCTTCACTCCAAATTGTCCCATTAATCCTCCTCCATGCGCCTCCTGCAATAACAAAAGATGAACGGAGCTAGCTGGAATGCATAGCTTGTTAGCATGAAAGACAAATCCATCATTAACGATGAACTTGTTCCACATTCTTCCTTCTTTACAATTCTGCATTACGTCTTTAAAATCAGCGTCATGCACATATTGATCTTTGATGGTCTCCAAACCAAATATCTTGAAGTCAAGTTGTGAAAGCATAGTATAGCGATAAGACAATGCATCAACAATAACATTTTCTTACCCTTCTTTTGTTTAATGACATAAGGAAAAGTCTCAATGAATTCAACCCATTTAGCATGTCTACGATTTAGTTTAGCTTGACTTTTAATATGTTTCAAAGATTCATGATCAGAATGTATAACAAATTCTTTGGGCCATAAATAATGTTGCCATGTTTCTAAAGTCCGAACAAGAGCATATAATTCTTTATCATAAGTAGAATAATTTAGACTAGGCCCACTCAATTTTTCAGAAAAGTAAGCAACACGTTTTCCATCTTGTCATAACACACCTCCTAATCCAATTCCACCAGCATCACATTCAAGCTTAAAAGTCTTATTAAAATCTGGAAGTTGGAGTAAAGGAGCATGTGCCAATTTATCTTTCAATACCGTGAGGGCTTCTTCCTGTGCGGTACCCCAAACAAAAGGCACTACTTTTTTTGTAAGCTCATTGAGAGGTGCAGCAATGGTGCTGAAATCTCTCACAAAACGCCTATAGAATCCAGCGAGGCCAAGAAAACTCCTCACTTGTGTGATCATTTTGGGCTGCGGCCAACTCTCAATAGCTTCAATCTTGGCTTTATCAACTTCAATTCCTTGTGGAGTAACAACATAGCCAAGAAAAGATACTCGGTCGGTGCAAAAGGTGCACTTCCCAAGGTTACCAAACAAACGTGCATCACGTAGAGCAATAAAAACAACACGTAAATGTTCCAAATGTTCCTCCAAAGATCTGCTATAAATCAATATGTCATCAAAGTAAACTACCACAAATTGTCCAATGAAAGCACGTAAAACTTCGTTCATTAATCTCATGAAAGTACTAGGTGCATTAGTTAACCCAAAAGGCATGACTAACCACTCATATAATCCAAACTTAGTTTTAAATGTTGTTTTCCATTCATCTCCCAATTTCATACGAATTTGATGGTATCCACTATGCAAATCAACTTTGGAGAATATTGTAGAGCCAGTCAATTCATTAAGCATATCATCTAGCCTAGGAGTAGGATGACGATAACGAATAGTAATATTATTAATGCCTCTACAATCAACGCACATACGTGAAGTACCATCCTTTTTTGGCACTAAAATGATAGGAAAATCACAAGGACTAAGGGATTTGCGTATATAACCTTTGTCGAGCAGCTCCTGTACTTGACGCATAATCTCCTTCCTCTCCTCTGGATTCGTACGGTATGGTGCACGGTTGGGTAATGATGTACCGGGAATTAAGTCAATCTGATGCTCAATCCCTCGAATGGAAGGTAATCCCGGTGGCACGTCTTGTGGAAAGACGTCAGCGAACTCCTGCAAAATGTTAGTGATAGCAGGAGGCAAAGAGGAAGGACGTCCTCGAATGAAAATAATGCCTCTTTGCACAAAAAAGCATAGCAAACAGATTTGCTGAAATCTAGCTCATCAATATCAGATTTGGTGGCAAGTAAACATGCACTTTTCAATTTAATTTCAGAAACAACACTAGATGGTTTATTATTTGGCTTCATTTGTTGCTCAAATTCTTTTGGCACAATCTGATTTTCACTCTTATGTTTCTCTTGTTTTGCTTTACTAGCTCTATTAATATCATCTTTCAAAATGGAATCAGGAGTCATAGGAAGCAAAGTAATATTTTTATCCTTATGAACATGAGTATACTGATTGTTTCTACCATGGTGTACATATTTTTTATCAAATTGCCATGGTCTACCAAGTAATAAGGAACATGCTTGCACAGGTACCACATCACAATCAACATAATCAGCATATGTAGAGATACTAAAATGCACACGAAAAGTACGTGTTGCCTTAACCTTGCTGCTGTTGTTGAACGATTGGATGTAGTAAGGATGTGGATGTGGTCTTGTGGTGAGAGATAGCTTCTCCACCATCTCCATGCTAGCCAAGTTGTTGAAGCTCCCTCCATCTATGATGACGCGAATAGAACGTTCCTTCACAACTCCCTTTGTATGGAACAAATTATGCCTCTGATTTTGCTCAGCTTGTGTAACCTGCACACTCAAAACACGTTGATCAACTAAACATTCATACCTGTCAGCGTCTTCAGGAGCCATGTATTGCGTCTCATGATTAGAATCATCTCCACCATGTTCTTCACTTGTAATAAGAGCCAAAGGCTCGTCATCATAGTCACTAGCGGACTCATACCCACCATCCTTAGTAGAAATCATCACACGCTGAGATTTGCATTCTCTCGCATAATGACCTCTTCCCTTACAATGACAACAAATAATATCACTTGTGTGCCCTGTTGATGCCATGGAAGAAGAAGAGCTCTATGCAGGCCCGACAGGTGCGCTCTTGGCAGATAGTGGTGGTTGTGTCTGCTTTCTTGTATCATGGCTGGAGGTGGCACTGGTGCAGTTGAAGTAGAAGATGCACACGGTGTCCATGATGAAGGTCGACCTGCAGAAAAGTTAGTTCGCGCCAATGCTTGTCGATCCTGCACTCACATTGATCGTTATAAGCAAGATGGAATAAACGAGTGATATTAGTATACTCCTCATACTCTAGAATGGTCTAAATCTCTCTATTTAATACACCCATAAAATGTGCAAGCATAGCATCATTCTCCTAAACAATACCACATCTAAGCATGCCAGTTTGTAATTCCTGATAATATTTTGCTGCAAAAATTTTCCCTTGTCTCAAACGCTGCAGTTTTGAAGTAACTCACGTTGATAATATAGTGGAACCCAACGAGTATGCATAGCAGTTTTCAAAGCAGCCCAAGTAGCTAGAATAGGATATAATCTACATTGTTCAGACCACCATACACATGCAAAAGTAGTGAAAGCACAAACAGCAGCAGGAACACGTCTCTCCTCAGGATATTGTAAACATGTAAAACGTTGTTCAGTTTCAAACTCCCAAGTAAGATATATATCAGGAACATATCTACCCTCAAATCATGGAATATTCAATTTTAGTTTAGGAAAATGGTCATGATCTCGTACCTGAGGTGGTGGTGCAGCCCTACCGTTGCGATGATATGCATGAGGATGACCTGGTGGTGGTGGTGCTGGTGGTTGCACGTAGTTCTGATTTTGATCAACCTCATCCTCATACTGGTCCTCCACCTCTGCAATAGCGGCAGGAGCTACAGAAGCATCAACAGTAGGTACAGCGGCACCAGAATTTTGACCAGGCTCAAGGGGAACGCGCACTGCTCGTCCCACTTGATTTGGAAGGCGATGTTGTTGTTTTTGTTGCTGTAGAGGTGCGACAGGTGCAACGGGCGGTGGTGGTGGAAGACACGCAAGCAATTCATTAAACTTATTATCAAGCCATGTTTCAAATGCCTTCTCAATGCCGTCTATCTTCTCCATGGCCTCTTCAAATTTGTTTAGCACATCTTCCACCTGTCCACTCATCATTTGCTGAAACTTATCATGAAGCTCCTTGTTCGTCAAGTTCTCCCAGTCAATCTCATCGGCTTGTGATCGTGCCATGGTTAGCAGCAATAGAAACACACAAGAATATGAACCTACAGACTACTAACAAGTGGTGGTGGTGGGTGTCACAAATCTGTCAAGCAAATCTCAAATTCTTACCAGTTCTTACCCAGCAGCAGGCGGTGATCGGCAACCGTAGTAGTCAAAACTCTCAAATCTTGGATAGAGCGATTACTAGGGAGAGTCAAACGCATGACGTAGATGTATGTGGAGCTGGGAAGGCTTATAATATGGTAGCAAAAAGGGTCAGCAATAATCAATTCAGAGATGCAAAGTTGAATAAACGCTCAACGACGGTATTGTGCTGGTCCTAGGCTAGATCGTGCTAGAGACGTGAGCCTAGAACACTAACAAAATCACGGCGCTGCACGTAAACAAGGGAGGAACACGCTTTGAATTTTTTTCCTTTTTTCACTTTTTTTTGCTCCGCAACAAATTTTTTCTGAAAAAGTCTACAAATGGTCTAAAAACTGCCTAGCCAGACTTTTTTTCTCTTTTCTTTTGAAACTAGAACTATTTTTCTACTATGGGTAGCATGACAGTTCAGGAGTCCTACTCTGTCACAACTCGGAGTATGGCGTGATCTTGAAATCCAAAACAGAGTAACAAAATACTGGACTCAGACTAGGACTGGTGGCGGAGATGAATCTGGTGGAACTCAGACTGGTGGCGGATATATGTTGCAGGTGGACTCGGATTGGTGTAATGGCGGTGGATATGTGGTGGCATATATGGACTCGGATTGGCGGTGAATATGTGGTGGTGGTATATGGCAGCGGTGATGAAGTTGGTGAGACGGTGGTATATGGCAGCAGCAATGATGATGATGCGATGGTGATATATGGCAGCGGCGACGTGAGAACCTGTGAACACAACTCGAAACTCTAAAGGACTAGACGCTAAGACTAGCAACTTGACACGATGATGCAATCGCAAATTCAACAAAGAAAATACAGAAAAGATTATGCAACGACTCAGATTGGTTCGGATAGGAGGAACTAACCCTAATTGGTTTTTGGCTTTTTCGTGGACTATAGGTATGAAGAAACAGACTCGATCTAAACTACGAAAAACTATAAAATCTCACCGAGCAACCTGAAAATCTGATACCACTTGATAGAGGCAAAGGCGTCCCGATGTTTCGATGAGATGGTAGCTATCATTTTCTATGGGAGTCGACCTTGACGATCCGACTACGAACGTGCCAGACGTCACGCCTTAGCAATCGCTAAACCAACTTCCGAGGGGTTATTGACCATGTCGGAGCACGATCAACCTGACCACGAGGGTCTGTTTCCTGCGAGCAGACGAAGAACAAGCAATACACTGAGATTGCAATTTGGATATCGCGAACATAAGAGGAAATCTTTATTAATGAAGGTGGGGTTCTATGACGACTTTGTCTAGTCGTTGAACACAAACGAAGTACGCTAAGTTGCAGCTATGATGAACTTTTAATCTAAACAAAACCCAAAGTCTAAACGACGCCCTAAGGGTTGTATATATGGAGGAAGAGGGGGAATTTCATGGCCCTTGAGGGAGGGGTCCGAAACCAACCCTAACTCTTGTTTCCCCACACATACGGACTCTAAAAACGACCTATAATCAAGTATTTCGAAATTACATGGGCCTGGCACAATAATAAGGTGACGCAGTACCTAGAATAGCCTGTGGACGAAAATTATGAAGTAGCATCTTGTATATTTCATCCAAGGCTTCATGCACTCATTATGGTGGCTTCAACGTCTAGAAATCATCACTTGTAACTCTGTTCTTGTTCCCCTTGTGAACGCCATCATCTCCATGCTTGTTCTTGCTCCAATGTTCATCCTTCTCCAAGCTTGGCCCTTCATTTGTAAGAAAAACAAATGTATCCAATTTAGGCAGCATCATATTCTCTTGAACATTAGAATCATTACCAAGAAACAAAAGTACCTGGTAATTTAATTGGCGTGTGCGAGCTCTAGTAATTGGTTCAGTATCTATGGGAGCAGGGGTTGTGGGTGTAACAATGGTATTGATGTCCTCATCAGGTTCCGTCGTCGTTGAGGATCATGTTGCGTTTGTTGGTACACTCAAAGGACTTGTGGCCTCGACCACCGCAAGTGAAACACTTGATGGAACTTGTCTTGACGGTCTTATCGGTTGGAGTAGATGATGAAGTGCGCAGCTTGAAATTGCTTGTAGTAGGAGGACGACTTGAGGTTGTCGAAGTTTTCTTGTAACTCAACTTGTCGCTGTTGCTTGTAGATGGCTTGGTTCAGGTAGAAGGTGTTGGAGTCATTGAAGCTTGGGTGTTGGAGAAGTCGTAGGTTTTGGATGAGTACTTGGCGTACGTGAAGTCATCTTGCACTTGATGTTCCACTTTGGTAGCTTGATGCACGATCTCAATGAGGTTGGAGTAGGGTTGGAAGTCGGCAATCTTCTTGATGGGATGATTGAGGCCATTCAAGAAACGGGCCATAGTTTGCTCATCATCTTCCATGACATTGGCTCTTATCATGGCAATCTCCATTTCCGTGTAGTATTCTTCAATGCTCTTTGTTCCTTGCTTCAGTAGTTGGAGTTTCATGAAGAGTTTGTGGTTGTAGTAGGTTGGCACAAAGCGTGCATGCATGACATCTTTCATTTCCTCCCATGTGGTTATTGGTGGTTCACCTCTTGCTTCTCATCACTCAAGTACTTGTTCCCACCATATGAGCACATAGTCTTGGAACTCAAGTGATGCCATAGCGATCATCTTCTCTTACTCATAGTTTCGTAAGCGAAAGATTTTGTCGACCTTCAATGCCCATGATAGGTACTCTTCGGGATCATTGCTTCCAGTGAACTTGGGCATGGTGAACTTGAGCTTGCCATAGCGTTGTTCTTCCTTGTGTTGTGGTAGAGGGTGATGATGACACCCTTGACGTGGAGGATTATCAACCTCATGTTTCTCTTGGCATGGAGGATTAACATAGTCATCTTGCTCTTGTTGAACTTGAGGCTGTGGAGGAGCTTGTCGTGCTTGTGGAGGAGCTTGAGGAACTTGACGATGCACTCTTGGTTGGTAGTTCCGTTCTTGAATTTCTTCGTGAAGTGCTCCCTCTTGATTGAGCCTATCTCGGTTGCGGTTGGCAATGGCTCCACCTGATTCTTGAAGGGCACGTTGCGCCTCAAGAGCTTATTCTTCACGATGTTGTTGTTGAAGATGTTGAGCCTCAGCGTCTTGTTCATCTTGTTGTTGTCGCGCTCGCTCTTCCTCTTGGTGACATTGACGTTGTCGTACTTGAGCTTGTCCAAGAGGAACTTGGTGTTGACGATGTCGATGTGCTTGCTCGTTGAATTGCTCTTGTGGATGATTCCCGTGTAGGGGATTGCGAGTTGCTTGACGGTCTTGACGCGCGGCTCGACGTAGGGTGTTCGATGTCGGTGTACTTGAGCCGGAGAGGGTGTAGTCGGAGTTTCGACTCGAGCAGCTCCGTCTTGACTAGGAAGAAGTGGAAGAATGGTGGTTCACTAACAAGGCACGAATATCATCCATTCATGCATCGTTGTCTTGTTTGTGAGCATCGAGCTTGTTGTCGAAGTAGTCTCTTGTTTCCTGCTCGGAGAGTCGCAAGTGGGTGGCGAGATTGTTGATGCGATCGCTCATTGCTTGTTGTTCTTGATGCAAAGCTCGTTGTGCACCGAAGAGGTGGCTCTTGGTGACAAAGGATGACATGTCATCGTCTTGCTCGATGAAGAGTGGGTTGGTAGAAGAACTTGTCCTATCCATCAACTCAAGCAAATATGTTAGTGGGAGAAAGAGAATAACTTATACCAAATATACCTTGACCGATGTTGAAGATGGATCAATGATCACTAAAATGTGGACAAGGAAATAGCACAATTGGTACCAATTCTTGTCGGTTCTCACACCTACACAAGTAAAAGCTTATGGTGGAGCTCGGTTAGGATGGTGGCACAAAATTTGATGCAATTATTAGTGAGCTTCAATAATGTTGGAAAAGATGCACAAATTTGCAAATGCAACAAGTAGACCAATAGCAAGATGTGGTACACGGAAACACACACACAAATAGATAAGTGGGATCGTGCAACCAAGGGATCAGCCAAAATGTGGAGACCACGAAAATGCTCTTGTTGGACAACACTAGAGAGACGCTAGCACGATTGCACAATAGGCGGATACGGAACATGTTGGGGATATAACTACTAAGTGTAAACCGCCCAGGAGGGGACGGTTCACCCTCAACTACATTGAAGCCCATAAAGACCCCGAAGATGGCGCTTTACTGATGAAGCTTAGAGGCCCAGAGCCCAAAGGCGGATTAGGGCCCGTAGTTGTAAACCGCTATGATTTTATAACTTGTGTTGTAAGTTAGGAAAGGGGAGACCGAGCCGAACACTTATATGAGCCGGCCTCGGGACTCTGTAAACTGGCCGGGCATCAACCAGTGTATATAAAGGGACGACCCAGCGGCGGTTCAGGGACAAGAAACAACAACTCGAGACCCAGGCAAAGCGTATTTGCTCCCTGGTCATTGAAACCCAATCAATTCCATCACAACTAGACGTAGGCTTTTACCTTCATAGCAAGGGGCCAAACTAGTATAAAACACTCGTGTCCTTTGTCCGGTTTAACCCCTTCAAGCTAACCCGTCGCGATGGCTCCACGACTAAGTCCTTTCATGAGGACATCTGACGTGATATTTCCACAACAGTTGGCGCCCACCGTGGGGCTATCACACGATGGTTTCAAGTTCTTGAAGGGCAGCTTTGAAGGACTCAAAGGGTACGCGGTTGGCCGGATGACCAAGAGTCGTCACGGCAAGCTCTACATCGACGACGCAGGATGGGGCCCCGAGGCCGGCTCAATCGAGTATGGGTACCGGGTCCCCTTTGGCGGAATTCATATTTTCATCAGCAAGATCGGCGAACCAAGCCCTGAGCCGGACATCTGCACCGACCTCATCGAGACGGCTTAGCGTGCGAGTCCCGCCCAGATTCAGCCTGCCATGAAGCGTGCGTTCGTAGGATGTGTCCATGGGATCGGATCTGAACCAGTGTCCGAAGGTGAGACGGTTGTTTATTTCGATGGCGAGTCATCCACCGGTGAAACCGAGTCCCTGTACCAAGTTCATGATGGTGTGTTCAAAGGGTATTCCGATGGTACTAGTATTCCGAAATTTCTTGAACCACCAAACCGAGTCGCAATCTTCATGGCCGGAACACAACCCACCTTGCAGTCTTCGTCTACAGCAGCAATGACGTCCGGATAAGCAGCCGTGGCAGGAGGCCAGGCGCGCCAACCGACTCAAGTTCTCTCTGGTTTGATGGATGCCTGGGCGACCTTGTTAACCACGGCAGTTACCCCAGAGACACAGGATCAGCATAATGCAGAGGTTACCAAGCTAAAGGACCAGATAACACAAGCTAAGGAGGACCTGGCAGCTGAGGACGCTAGGATGGCTGAAGAACGGGCCGCTTTGGATGCCCAGTCACAGAAGATCCAGGCGCAGAATTACCGGCTCATGTTTGATCAAAACGCGTCAAACGACGTAATGCGAAGGAAGTACCGATCTCGTATGCCGCCGGTCTTCGAAGGACTGGATCTCTTTAATAAGCCAGGGGCTGGGTCGAGTAATCCGGCAGCCGTAAACCGGACCGAGGCACCTAGGGCAGCGCCGGATCAACCACGGACGACGGATTCGCCTCGCCGAACGGATAATCCACCGCAATATGTATCAACACCACCGGGTCACTTTTCTAGCCCTTTGGATAACATGATTGCTGTAGCATCTCGCCTGGCAGCTATTCCAATGGAGTGCGATTCACTTGCAGCGGTTGAGACGCAGCACGCCAGGGATCTTCTTCAGACCGCCGTTTTGCAGCAGCAGGCTTATTCTTATAGCCGAGACAGAATTCATTCAACCCCCTGTCCGAGCAAAAGTTATAGTAGGCACATAGATGAACCGGAGGTATCCAGCAGTGCGCGACGCCGTGATGCCCCTCAAGGGCCCAATTTGGCGCGCGGTGGGGCGAATGCCCAAGATGTGGTGGATAATGGCAGAGCACGAAGGGAAGCCGCTTTAGCAGCACAATACGCGGGTCGTCGTCAACCCGCCCCGGTTCAACCAGTGGCGTCGGTAGAGCGAGCGACCGGACTTGCCTTCAGTTCCTGGGGAGTGCCGTGTCTCATTCGGGCCCTTCGTAATGTGCGATTGCCTAAGGATTTCAAGGTTCCGCGTAAAGTGCCTAATTATACCACCGATCAACCTCTTGAGGCGTGGGTTGAAAGTTATGAGATGGCAATGGAGATGCTGGATGTGGATGAAGCGGCATGTGCGAAGTACTTTACCATGATATTGGAAGGGACAACCCGTACTTGGTTGAAGAACCTGCCAGCCAACTCCGTCAAGTCATGGGACCAGTTGAAGGCCCGGTTTATAGCCAATTTCAAAGATACGTCCAAACAACCTATGTCCATTGTGGATCTGCATGCCTGTGTTCAAGGAGAGAATGAGTCAACAACTCATTGGGTGCTCCGGGTTTCAGAAGTGTTGCATTCTTCAGACCAGATTAGTGTTGGACAAGCAATCATAACGCTGGAGCGTAATTGCCGGTTTAAGTCACTGAATATGAAGTTGGGATGGCTCAAGCGCCACTGCAATCACATGGGAACACTTATGGCAGCTTTGCTTAAATATGTCGATTCTGATAATACCAAGGATCCCGATTCTGATGAGGAGAAACCAGAGAAGGGAAAGAAGAACGGCGGTGCAAAGGGACAGCAACACAACCAAGGGAGCCATGGGAATAATGGTAAGCGCAAAGCAGATAATTCAGATTTTTTGGCTAACACCAATATGCAGCGTCGTAAAGGTAAACAACCCCAGCGCGGTGGAGGTATGAATCTGGAGCATCTGTTAAACCAGCCCTGCCCAAAGCACGGGACCAAGGAGGTTCCAGCAACACATCTTTGGAAGGATTGTTTCATTATGAAGGAGTTCAAAAACTCTGATCTCTTCCGGTATGACCAGGGTCCGTCGGGCGGTTCAGGTCCAGGTTTTCATGGTAGCGGCGGTTCAAGCTCTGGATTTCAGAATAATCAGAGCAACCAGAACAACCAGGGTGGTAATAACCAACAGAATAATCAAGGGAATCAGCAGCAGTCAGGTTATCAGAGTCACCCAAAGCAGTTGAATGGCGGGCAGTATCATGTGTTCACTACTAGTTTGTGCAAGCGCGATCAGAAGCTTCACAAGAGGGTAGTTAATGCTGTTGAACCGGCAGTGCCACGTTATTTGTGGTGGTCCGAACAGCCCATTGTGTGGAGCAGAGAGGATCATCCGCCCCGGGTTGACAATCCGGGTCATCTAGCTTTGGTGGTGGCACCTCAGCTGGGAGGTTACAAATTTACTAAGGTACTTATGGATGGAGGGAGCAGTATCAACATCCTGTACTATGAGACCTTCCGTCACATGGGGTTGACAGACAAGAGTCTTAAACCGTTAAACACTATTTTCCATGGTGTAGTACCAGGTAAAATCGGCATATCTCGTTGGCAAGATCGCTTTGGAGGTTCTGTTTGGAGATGAGCACAATTCCAGGTCTGAAACATTGACCTTTGAAGTGGTGAAAATCCAGAGCCCATATCACGCACAGTTTTGATGGCCAGCTTACGCAAAATTCATGGCGAGGCCCTGCTATATCTATTTACAGCTCAAAATGCCGGGTCATAAGGGGACCATCACAGTACACGGAAGTTGAAAGATCGCTTTGGATTGCGAGGAGGGTGATGCGGCCTATGCTGAGTCGGTTTGTGCTACAGAGGAGCTGAAGTTCTATAAAGACAATGTTGATCCAGTAGACATGACCCCACTGAAGATAATGTTGATCTGGCAGACATGACTCCTCTGAAGAACTTAAGCCTATGCTGAGTTTGGAGGGCTCGGGGGCTGGAGTTGTCCTTACTTCCCCTGAAGGTGATAAAATTTGTTATATTCTCCTCTTAATGGTTCCTTTTACTAACAATGCAGCTGAGTACGAGGCCTTACTCCATGGTCTCCGTGTGGCCAAGGAAATGAACTTAAGCCGGGTTCGCTGCTTTGGAGATTCTGATCTGGTGGCTCAGCAAGTTTCTGGCACTTGGGATTCTAAGGATCCCCTCATGGCGGCTTACCGATGAGAAGTGGATATTGTGGCTGGTCACTTCAAAGGTTATCAGGTTGAGCACATTGATCAGCGCAAAAACGAAGTGGCAGATGCTTTAAGCCGGCTGGGGTCTCAATGTAAACCAGTGTCGCCCAATACTTTTCTGGATATTCTGCATAGCCCGTCTATGAAGTTACCCACAGAGGAGGATTTAGCTGTTCCTGATCTGGAGGCACAGTTGGTTGCCGCTTTACATATAATTCCGGATTGGACCGTTCCATATCTAGCGTATATGAACCGAGGCGAGTTGCCAGACGATGAAGTTCTGGCCAGACAGATAGTCCGGTGGTCCAAGTCCATGGTTATTCACAATGGCGAGTTACACTGTTGCAGCGTTTCAGGTGTATTCCAGTGTTGTGTTTCTCCTGAGGAGGGACAAGATATCTTGCGTGAAATCCATGAAGGCGATTGTGGTCATCACGCTGGTTCAAAATCCTTGGTTGCTAAGTGATGTAGGGTGGAACCCTATAGCGTCGATCTTTCACGTTTGGAGTCGATCCTACGGGGAATCACGAAGAACA
>NC_057813.1:296190457-296191319 GCF_018294505.1 Triticum aestivum
ACATAGAGTAACATATGATCCACAATCAACAAAGGGAAAGGATACAACGGAACCGTTCTTCTCCAAGAGGAGGCCTTGATGTTCTTCCCTAAAGAGGGGTCTTGAATCCGCTTGGGGATCTTCTCCGGAGAGGTCCTGATCTCCGAGGAGAAGTATCCAAGTGGATGAGCAAAGGCTCTCACACAAACATGAGCTAATCCAATGCTAAATCTCAAAAGGAGGAGGAGGAGTCCTATTTATAGGCTAGGGGTCGAAGGGGTACACAGGCTCAGCCCAACACGCGAACACAGGCGCTGGCCGGATGATCCGGGTCCGAAGCCGGATGATCCGGGCTGGTCCGGATGGTCCGGGTGGAGGCCCGGATGATCCGGAGACTCGGCTGGTGGAGGCGCAGGGCCGGATGTCCGGTTGGCGGTCCGGACGTCCGGGCAAGGTCCGGATGATCCGGGACGGGGTCCGGATGATCCGGCTTCAGTAGGGAGGCTTCTGTAGTCTTCTGTCGAATTAGCCGGATCGTCCGGATGGGGGTCCGGATCGTCCGGGCTCTGTCCGGATCATCCCGGCCGCCGTCCGGATCGTCCGGCCAGTCTGGTCCTTGGCGCTTTTCCTCTCTGTCTTCACGTATGTCTTCCGCTTCCGGTTCTCCTTGCTCCCTAGCTTCTTCACGGTGAAGTCCTTGGTACCTGAGTATGCATAGCGTTTCCGTTTGAGGTAGTAACCATGTCTCATGTGAATCGAAAGGGAATTGAGAGAGGAGAGATGTCACCTCGGTTTCGAGAGCTCTTGCACGTGCTCGAGTCATAGGTCCAAGTGGTGTTGTAGAGGATGTAGATGCGTCCATGGGGATGATCATGGGATGCTC